>NC_072482.1:98006324-98231324 GCF_027574615.1 Eptesicus fuscus
GGGACGGGGACGAGATGGGGACGGGGACGAGATGGGGACAGGGACGGGGACGGGAACTGACAGGGACAGGATGGGGACGGGGACGGGGACTGACGGGGACAGGATGGGGACGGGGACGAGATGGGGACGGGGACGGGGACTGACAGGGACGGGATGGGGACGGGACGGGGATGAGATGGGGACGGGGACAGGGACGGGGACGGGGACGGGGACGAGATGGGGACGGGGACAGGGACAGGGACGGGATGGGGACGGGAACTGACAGGGACGGGGACGGGACGGGGACGGGGACGGGGACAGGGACGGGGATGAGATGGGGACGGGGACGGGAACTGACGGGGACGGGATGGGGACGGGGACGAGATGGGGACGGGGACTGACAGGGACGGGGACGGGGATGAGATGGGGACGGGGACAGGGACAGGGACGGGATGGGGACGGGAACTGACAGGGACGAGGATGGGGACGGGTCGGGGACAGGGATGGTGATGAGATGGGGACGGTGATGAGATGGGGATGGGGACGGGGACGGGGACGGGGACGGGAACTGACAGGGACGGGATGGGATGGGAATGGGGACTGACAGGGACGGGATGGGGACGGGGACGGGATGAGGACGGGGACGGGGATGGGGATGGGGTTGGGGTGCGGCAGGCCCAGGAGAGGGGCCCCCGGGCTCACCTTCCCCTCATCCCTCCGGGACAAGGTCCCAGCCCCATTGCTGAGGACCCGTGAACCGTCCCCCTTCCTCACACGAGGTGGGTGCTGGGGCCCCAGGGAACTTGTCCCAAATCCAGAGCCAAGTTCAGCCAACAAATGTCTGGGCCGCTGGGGAGAGAGCCTTTCGAGCCCTTTCTTCTCGGGGCAGAAACCCAGCCTCGTCCGCAGCCCAGTGAGGGCACCTCTGCAGGTCACACTCCGACCGTAGCCTCCGCGTGGCGAGGCCCATCCTGGGAGGAAGCAGAGGGCGCGTGGCCCTGCTCGGGGCGGGGCTGCGGGCGGCCTGGCTCCGACGGAGAGGATGGGCCGCCGCCTGCTTCCCTGGCAGACACGGGTGACCCGCTGCGCCTGGCATCTCCGACCCAGGACGGGCCTGGAGGGTCTGCTTCGGGGATGCTGTTGGCCGAGAGGACCACAGAGAGGTGACTGCACCCCCGGGCACCACCGCGTGGAACTTAGAGGCGAGGGGACCCCCGAGGGCGGCACCCACCCTGGCCGGGCCCCTGCACGCGGTCCTCTCCGGGGCACAGCGTCGCGGATGGAGGACAGGGCCGTTCCAGCAGGACGCCGGGTGCCGCCGCCGCGGCCTTGACCCCGCGCTCACCCCAGGGCCTGGCGGGAGGCAGTGCTCCCGGCAGCGCGATCGGATGTCCCTCCGGTGACGCACTCGCCTGTTATCTGACAGGCAGGGCCTTGTCTTCGCTGCGTGGAATGTTCTTCCCGTTTCATCGGAGCTTCACGTCTTAGAGCCGGGCTCTCGGCAGTAATTAAAGCCAGCCCGGCTCTGGGCACGAGCCGCCGAGGAAGCACACACGTGTCACACGACTATTGCACACAGTTCCTTTACATGACGCACCGGCATCGCCGTCTGGCATTTAAACTTTAAAGGGGAATTTTATTACCAAGTGATTATAAAAAGCAGAACGTTCTAGTAGTTTCTCACTGGGCGTCTCACAAACGACTGAGTGGGTGGTCTTCATCGTTCCCGCAGGACGGAGCTGGGGCCCGGGTGGTCAGTCCCAGAGCAGAAAGCCCCGTGTCCCCCATTTCTGGCCGTTCAGACCGCGCCCGCCCTCCCAGCCACACCATCTCCAAGGGGGTTTTCTTACGTGGAAAAAAGAGGGACTCCACGTTTCCAAAAACCGCGTAAACACGGATCTGAGGCAGATGCGTTTCCGAGTCACCCAGAACGGCCCGTGGACCAGCCCTTCCCTGGAGATAAAACAACGGGACTCGATACACTCACTGCACACGCATTTCCGCGGGACCCCCACGCGGTCCCTCGCGTGACTCAGCCCGGGGCCGCCATCCGGGACTGAACTCTCTGCTTCTCCTCAACGTGTGGCCGTGTCATCGACGCTCTACGTGCCGACACCTCCGGGCCCGCTGGACAGCTGTGGACAAACGGGCGTGCCTGTCACCACGACCGAGGTGGGAGCGCTCCGGCCCAGGCCCCGTGCCCGCAGCCCTCACCCGCCGGCCGCTGGGCCCGCCGACACCGAGGCCACCTGCCACCACGGGCCGGGGCTTCCTTCTCCGGGGGTTTTCTTTGGGGTCTGCCCGCCCGCACACACACACGGGCCCACAGACGCGTGAACCGGAGCTGGTGGCACGGGAAGAAAACAATGGTTACTCGCGAGGCGGCCGATACGGAGCGTGTGCTCTAAACACCGTGGCTCCCGGCGGCCAGTGCTCAGGTCACAGGCACCCGGGTCAGGGGTCGGCGACTGCCTGCTGCTGCCTGGGGCGGGGGTGCCGATCATCCGGAGAAGGGCTAGGTCTCTGAGGGGCAGAGAGAGAGGATTTCTAGAGCTGGGGTTCAACCTAAATTTACTCCAAGTCCCGAGGACGCTGGCTCAGAGACTCTCCGCAAATGAACTGCACAACTGGTCACCTTCGGCTTGTTTCGCTGTGAAACCTGAATGGAGGTATAACTGACGTAAAATGACGAGGGACGAGCCCTGGGCCCGTGTCAAGTGTCCATTTGATGAGTTTTGACAAGTTACCTGTAAAGCCCTCGCCACAATCGGGATAATGGCCATCGGCACGGCGGAGTCGCTCAGTGGGTCGGGCACCCTCCCGTCCACGAAAGGCCGGGATCCCCGTCGGGAGGACTGGTGAGCGGCAGCGCCCGCCTGCCGAGCCAGGTCTGCACTCGCCTCGAGGTCGGCTCCGGGCGGAGCTGTGGCCTCCAGCTCAGAGGCGACATGACAGGCTGGGTCTCCAGGGCACGCCCTCCTGGTCACAGTCCTGGGACCGCGGGCGGGCGAGGAGGCTGCACTGGGCCCCCCAGCGTCCCCTTCCCCGCAGGCGGGCGGGGACCCACGGTGAGGCCTGCACCTTCCCCTCTCGCTCGGGCTGTGATTTGAGACCATCGGACTCTCCCCGCACAACGCTGGCCGCAGCTGCTGGACAGCCCATCTGCGTGTTAACGGTTCCCGTCACTTTAACCCAAGACGCCCCGGTTCATCACTTAGAGGAATGAGTCCACGCGGCCAGTTTCCAAGAGAATGAGGTGGGTGCGGTCAGGGGCCGGGGCGTCGCCCTCAAGGTGTCACATTGGGAATGAGATCCACCGACGACGGGGGAGTTTGAAAGTGTCAGCGAGAACGTTCTGCCGAACTCGGCCACGGAGGCTCCGAGGGGGCCAGCCCTGCGGGCCAGGCCGGAGCCCGGCCGCCGAGGGCTCCCTGCGCGGGGCGGTGACAGCCGCACTGAAAGGCGCCCCGTGGGCTCGTCCACGGAGCCACACGCTCAGCGCCCCGTGTCCCTCAGCGTGGGGGGGGGGGAGCGCCATGGAGCCGGTTCCGGTGACACCCCAGGGCGCGCCGGTCCGCGGGCTTGGCCAGGTCCGGCGCAGGCAGCACGCGAGCCGGAGGGACTGTGACCGGCCGGTGCCTCCGGGGGACCCGCACACGCGGACCCGGAGGAGCATGGCGTCCGCGGGGCTGAGCGCTCTCCGCCCTCCCACCCGCCCGGCACCCCCCGCGGCCGCACTGAGGCTGACACCCGCCCGCCGCGGCCCGATGGCTCCCAGCCTCGGTTCTGACCACAAAAGCCGAACGTGGTCCAAGGCCTGGCGCCGGACGGAAGGTCCGGGGGTGACCGTCCCCGCAGCGCCGGGAGGTCCGGGAGGCGGAGCCGCCCCCATTCCTCGGGGCGACGCCAAAGACGGTTCCGTGTGCGAGTCTCCAAGCCTCAGTCACACCTGGAGGTCCCAGGGGTGCGGTGGGGGGGTCGCTGACCACGTCTCACTCCGAGCTGAGGGCCAGCCTGGGCGTGTGTGCAGGGGGCGCCCTGTGTGGGGGGAGCCTGTGGGGGGAGCCTGTGGGGGAGCCTGTGGGGGGAGCCTGTGGGGGGCCCTGTGGGGGGAGCCTGTGGGGGGAGCCTGTGGGGGGGAGCCTGTGGGGGGGGCCTGTGGGGGGAGCCTGTGGGGGGGCCCTGTGTGGGGGGAGCCTGTGGGGGGAGCCTGTGGGGGGGCCCTGTGTGGGGGGAGCCTGTGGGGGGGAGCCTGTGGGGGGGGCCTGTGGGAGGGGCCCTGTGGGGGGGCCTGTGGGGGGGCCCTGTGTGGGGGGAGCCTGTAGGGGGGAGCCTGTGGGGGCGCCCTGTGTGGGGGGGAGCCTGTGGGGGGGAGCCTGTGGGGGCGCCCTGTGTGGGGGGAGCCTGTGGGGGGAGCCTGTGGGGGGGCCCTGTGTGGGGGGAGCCTGTGGGGGGGAGCCTGTGGAGGGGGGCCCTGTGGGGGGGGCCCTGTGGGGGGGAGCCTGTGGGGGGATCCTGTGGGGGGGGGCCCTGTGGGGGGGAGCCTGTGGGGGGGGGCCTGTGGGGGGGGCCCTGTGGGGGGGGAGCCTGTGGGGGGAGCCTGTGGGGGGGAGCCTGTGGGGGGCAGCACTGGTCACACTGAACTAGCCCAGCCTGGTCCCCCCAGCTCACGCCTGGGCGCGGCCGCTCACCCTCCAAGGTGCCCGTCGGAGGGCAGATCCGTCGGCCACCTGCTCAGCACCGCTCCCGGCCAGGCCGCCAGCTCAGGGCGAGACGGAGCGTCCAGTGTCATCGCCGTCGTCACCGCGCTGGTGTCCTGAGTGTGGACTTGATTCCAAATAACTGACCTCTAATAAGAAGCGTGTCCTCAGCCACGGCCGTGCGAGCGGCCGGCGAGGGGGTGGGTGGAGCTCAGCGCGTGGGCCAGCCTGGGACGGGTGCAGAGGTGTCGCCCGGGGCCGCAGGTCACCTACACACGAGCTCCCGCCCAGGAGGCCCCAGGAGTGGGGGCAGCGAGGGGCTGGGCTCTTCCTGGGGCCGATGGGGAACTGACGCGTGGCCACAATGTGGGAGAAGCGGGTTAGAGATGACAGCCCAGCAGCTTTTGCACGAGACAGAGACGCTCCCGCTCCTCCACCAGCAAAGCCAGAGGCTCCGGGACCCCGGGACCCCGGGAAGCCCCCAGCTGAAGCCCCTGGCGACTCACACGCGTCTAATGCGCATGAAGGTGACTTCACGGAGGCCGAGAGCAAGCCCAGCAGGGCGGCCACGTGGGACGCAGGACGGCGAGGTGCCCTCCCCCCTGCCCCCCCCCCCCCCCGCATCCTCAGAGGAGGAGACGGCTGTGGGGACCCCTCCCCTCGCTGAGGGGACCCGACTGTGCTCAGAGCCCTCGGAGGCTCTGCTCTCTTCAATGTGGACGTGACGGGCGCTCCTTCTCGGGAAAAGGCCGCTCCCACTCGGGTCGGGGCCACACGCACCCCCAGGTCTCAGCACACTCCTGGGTCGGGGGCTCTTCTGGGCGTCGCAGTAAGAAACGTCGTCTAGTAACTTCCACAGCCACACGTGTCGGAAACGCTCACGAAGGAGCTCAACCAACGAGAAATGTTCGAAGTCCATTGTGAAATGCGTCCTGCAGGCCGCCCGTCCCTCCCGCGCCTCCCTAGCTCCATCGAGAAAGGCCCCGTTCACTGCGGGGAGGGGCGTGCCGGGAGGTCTCACCTGTGCGGGTGTGCGGGGCCTCCCCTGGGCCCGGGCGCGGGAGGCGGGTGTGCGAGGACAGACTGCTCACTCCGATGCCCGTGGGCGAAGCTTGGCTGTTTTCCTTTTATTTTCTCTGCTGCTGTTTTTGGGGTGGAATCTCCGAGCCGAGGAGATGGCAGTTTGCGGGACGTTGGCCGAGTCACCGTTCCCAACATCTGGCTCCTCGCAGGTGCCTGGTCCCCGAGGGCAGTGCACCTGGCGCGCGACCTCGCGGCCTCGATTCCCGCGTTGCCTCCATCGCACGGCCGCCTCCAGGCCGAGGAGCAAAGCATCCCTGGGACGCGGCCAGCCCGCCAGATCCCACCCCACCCGGGGCTCACGGCGGTGCTGCTTGGACGCAGGGAGGTGGGGGGGGGGGGTCTCCTCCCGTCTGTCTCGCTCAGCACCCGGCCGGCTCCCAGGACAGCGAGCGAGGCAGCGGTGGCTAAAATGCCTCCTAACGTGTGTTTCACACTAACACTCCCTCCCAGGCACGGCCGTCCCGTGAAAGACCCTCATGGGGGTATGGCCAGTCCTGCCTGGACAGGGCAACCGACCGGAGGAACTGAGCCGGCGAGGAGCTGCCCTGGCCGCGGGCCCCAGCCCGGCACGTGGACGCTCTGTGGGGCGGGGGGGGGGGGGGGGGGCAGAGGGAGGCCGAGCACCTGGGACTTGATCCGTCGCCTGGGAAGGGTGGTCGGTCAGGATGAGTGTGGCCGCTGGGTGGTCAGTTTAAGACCAACTCTGACTGCCTCACGCGCCACGTGCACGTTCAGTGTGAGGGGAACAGTGGTCCTTGCAGCCCTTTTATATCCCTTTTTTGCTTTGTTTCACCCTTTGACCCCTGACCCTGTGGAAGGGCACAGGAGGAAGGTCACTTCTCAAGGACAGAGGCCAGGTGTGATGACGAGCACTTCACAACCTTCGCCATCGTCAGGGCCGTGCTATTGGCCGTTAGTAAGAAACTCGCCGCCCGGAGGTGGAGCCCGCCGCGGACAGGTAACCACGGAGCTTAGCCACATCAGCCTGTGGTAGTCACGCGCTTATGGCTTCCTGTGGGAGAAGTCCAACTGCGTGAACCAGCAGTGTGGGGATGGCCACACAGCTGCACACAGTTGCACATGGCTGCACACAGTTGCACACAGCTGCACACAGTTGCACATGGCTGCACACGGCCGCACATGCTGTACATGGCTGCTCTGAGCTGCACACGGCTGCACACTGCACACCGGAATCCCAGCCAACGCTCACTTGGCCACGCGCGGCCCCGGAGAGGGAAAGTGCATCTGCTGTAGGAAAATCGTCTCTCCAGGTCCCAGCTCTCCGTGGGGCTTGGACCGGTTCTGACCTGGAAACAAGCGGAGGCAGGCGGAGGCCCAGCGGCCTCCTGGCTTCGGCCTCCCAGCCTCTGGGTCCGTGTGGTACAGGCTTTTGTTGGCTTTTATCTCGGGACAAGGAGCCTAATAATCGGGGGGCGGGGCGAGGAGGAATGGGGCGCTGGCAGGGGCGGAGTCAGATGGATTTTCCGTGGAGCCCGGGCCAGAGCTCCCGCACTCACACGCGTGGTCAGGTCCGCGTGCAGGCATCTCCCCACACGGCTCTGGACGGCAGCGTTCCTCGCACAGAAACCAGAGTGGACGCCAGGGCCGGACCCTCCATCGAGTGGCCCCCGCCCGCCCACGTGGGAGACGGAGCGGAGGACAGCGGGGCCGCCAAGGGCCCTGCTCTGACTCCCTCCTGGAGCCTCTCGCCCTCAGCCCCCCTGTCACTGTCCCCAGACGGACACACGTCCTCGCAAAATCACCGGGATGCGAGCTGCGCATCTTCCCTGCACACCAGGGCGGCTCAGGCAGCTTCCGGCCCAGCCCCCGCCCCCACCCCCCCCCCCACGGCAGCGCCTTCGCGTGGATGGCCACGCGGCGCAGTTTCACCGCAGCACGATGGCGGGTCACGGGCGGCACGGAGCTCGCTGCCCCTGATTCCCTCCGTGACCAGAGAGCTCCGGCCGCTCCTCCCGGCCTGGCTTCTTCCGGGTCCCTGTCCGCAGGGGGTGGAGGGCGGCGTCCCTCACCGTGGACGAGCCAGCGACGGGCCACCCTCGCACCCCAGGGCTCCGGGCGCCGCGGGCCCAGGGCCTGCATTACAGCCGTGGCATCTCCGAGGGCTCGGCTCCACCCCTTTTACTACTCTAACGTTGTCCACGCCGCCCTATTGTCTGCTTCCTGGAGGACGCGAGTGCGTTTGCATCGCTAGAAGGCGGTCGCATTCGCCTGGACACGGGCGTGGAGACCGCAGGCGGCCACGCGAGTGGGACCTCCTTCCCGTGTTGTTTGCTCAGTGTCTGCCTTTCCAGCTGAGGAGTCACAGGGGAGCGCTGTCTGAACGCGAACCACAAACGGAGCGAAGAACCAGAGGGTCGCCCTGGCCGGCTGCCCCGGGGTCAGAGCATTGGCCCTGCACCAAAGGGTCTCGGGTTCGAGTCCCAATCAAGAGCACGTACCTGGGTTGCAGGTTGATCCCTGGTCAGGTCAGGGTGCACGTGGGAGGCAACCAATTGATGTTCCTCTCCCACATTGATGTTTCTCTCCGCGCCCCCATTCCGCTCTAAAAACCAGTAGAAAAATGTCCTCTGGTGAGGATTAATGAAACACACACACACACACACACACACACACACACACAGGGCTGAAGACAGAGCTGGGGGGGGGGGGGTAGGGTCTGGGGGCGGAGAAATGGGGGCCCCCTCCCTCATCTAAGCAGGAGAAGTGGGAGCCGGCTGCCTCCAGGCCGGGGCCCCTTTAAAGGCAGGACTAGTGCAGCCCTTAGGAAAACGCTCGCTCGAAGGCCCGGGTGCGAGCGGCCTCCCGGGTCCGAGCAGCCTCCCGCCGGCATACACACGGCGCCTCGTGCCCCACGGCCGCCAGGCCTGTGAGGTTCCAGGGCGTCACTCATCATCCAGCTTCAGAACGTGTACGAGCTTTGCCTCTGAACTTGACGCTTCTTTTCTCTCCGAAACCCAGAGGCGGCGCCGTGGTGCCGGTCACGGCAGGGCCGGCTGTGTTCGTGGTGAGGAAAACGTGGACGGACAGCGGTGTTGCTGAGAAGGCTCTGCTCCGAGCACACCCACCCCGGGCACTGCCAGGGCGACCCTCTGGTGCAATCACCCCGCACGGCGTCTGCTCCCCCACTGGGGCCTGGAACATCGTCCTCCCGGGACCAGGGAGGCGTTTTAAATCAAAATGGCTTCCCCCGTTTTTCTTCTGTTTCACTAATAACTTCCGTCCGAAAACTCAGAAAGCAAGTCCCACAGCAGCATCCGAGCGCCTCCTCGGAGATTGAAAACGCGTCCATTCATCTCCACGTCTCACATTCCGGGCGGACTGTCTTCTCACATCGTGTGGATCACCACGAGGATAGAATTGTGTTTTCAATCTGCCTCCTCCCGGCGTGGCTTCCCGCTGATGTCACCGCTCGCTCATGTTCCCGTCCTTTTTCCGCCGAACAGCCTGGCGCGGATTCTGACGGTCCTGTCAGCATCGCCGGGCGGGTTCCAAAGCGCTCGCTCTCCGAGCGCTGACTTGAGATCCAAACATCTTCTCCCCAGTCCCGGGCTGGGTGAGGCACAGGCCGCCCTGTCCTTCGCACGCCACTCAGCGCCACAGGCCTGGACGTCCTGTGCTCCTCTCCCCAGAAGTCTCCTGTTCTCTCAGACGCCCCCTTTCCCTCCTTTTCTGTTCGCACCCATAACCCAGCGGGACGGGGCCTCGGGCGCTGGACGGGATGCGTGTGAGCAGCCGCCCTCGGAGGGGAGTCTGCACAGCCTCAGCCCCTGGACAGTGATCTCCTCTGGAGGCGTCAGTCCCACCGTCCGGCCCGCTCCCCAGGGTCTCACGGGCTCCCCAATGTGTCCACAAACAGCAGAGGCCTCTCCCGCTTCCACCTTCTCTCCTCCCTCCCCCTCCCCTTCCACCCTCTCTTCCCTCTCCCCTGCCCCCTCCCCCTTCCACCCTCTCTCCCCCCACCCCCTCCCCCTTCCACCCTCTCTTCCCTCTCCCCCTCCCCTCCCCCTTCCACCCTCTCTTCCCCCTGCCCTCCCCCCTGCCCTGCCTCCTCCTCAGAGCTCCTCCCACTGCGGAGGCCCAGCCCTCAGGGACCTTCCCTCCCAGCCCCACCTGCCTCTGATTCCCACCTGGGCCTCCCTCGGCCCCAGGGCCACCTGCAGGGCACAGCCCCCACCCCACCCCCAGCTTCTCCCCCAACAGCCAGGGAAACAGTAACTCTCATCAGCCTCCTGCCAGCGGCTCCCCCAGTGGAACCCCCTCCCCTCGGTCCGTGACACCCACCTGACCAGCAGAGCGTTTCTCAACCCCCAGCAGAGCTTGCCATGCGAGGGAGGGCGGGCCGCGGGGCGGGGCGGGGCCACAGGACTCCCCAGAGGACGGACCCCTGACCGAGAGGAGCTGGGGGACAGCGGCTGAGAGCGTCAGGCCCGCCCCCGCGCCGGTGGAGCAGGTGTTGGCCTCCAGGGTCTGCGAGCTCCGCCCCGGCCCCACCCCCTGCAGGAGGCAGGTTCCCTCCAGGCGCCCCCCCCCCCCCCCCCCCGGGCGGACACACTGGGCAATTTGTCTGCTCCTGTCTTCACCTGGACGCGGCGGAAGCCAGCCGGGTCGGAGCAGTTTTCTCTCGTTATCTGATTGTTATTCTTTTATCTCCTAGAATTTATGGCTGCAGAGCAGCGGCCAGATTTCTGGAATCTGTTTTTAATCACTTGGTTTTCTGTCAGGATGTTAAAAAATCTTTGTTCTCTTTCATTTTTTTTGTTTAGAATATGTTTTGCTGTAAGTATTCATTTTGGAGAATTTATTTCTTCACTCACACGCACACACACGGACATACATGCACACACAGGGACACACACTCACAAGCTCACACGTGGGCACACACATGCATGTGCAAACATGCGCGCGCACACAAACACGCATGCTCACAGACTAACTCCTGTCTCTGGGGTTGGTACAGGCGGTGAGCATGCAGAGCAGCCCCTTGGGGAAATCAGCCCGGCTGGTCCACCCGGGAGGCTGACTCGCCTCTCCCCCTCCCCTCCCCCTTCCTCTCCCCTCCCCCTCCTCCTCCCCCTCCCCTCCCCCTTCCTCTCCCCCTCCCCCTCCCCTCCCCCTTCCTCTCCCCCTCCCCCTTCCTCTCCCCTCCCCCTCCTCCTCCCCCTCCCCCTCCCCTCCCCCTCCCCCTTTCCTCTCCCCTCCCCCTCCTCCTCCCCCTCCCCTCCCCCTTCCTCTCCCCTCCCCCTTCCTCTCCCCTCCCCCTCCTCCTCCCCCTCCCCCTCCCCTCCCCCTTCCTCTCCCCCTCCCCTCCCCCTTCCTCTCCCCCTCCCCCTCCTCCTCCCCCTCCCCTCCCCCTCCCCCTCGCCCCCCTCCTCCTTCTCCGTCCCCACGGCGCGTTGGCTCACGCTGTCGGGCGGTTGGAATTCTAAACGTGGAGAATTTCTGTCTTCACTTGTGTTTGTTGTGACACTGGCCACACAGGCTGCGCGGGCCTATGGCTCACACCTCACGTATGATGCATGTATTCTCATTTTAACACACGACCTGGCACGACAGGCGTAAACCGTGAGCGCGCTGAGTCTCGGAAAAACTCAAAGCGACGGCAGAAGCGCCCGCGTGACTTTAAGGGTTTATTTCCACTCGTTCACGGCGATCACGCGAGTAACAATCCCAGGGAGACGGGGACCTGAAAGGTCCGCAGACGGAAACGTGTGCGTGACGTTCTCGATTAAACCGCCCGCAGGCCCGACGGCTGCGACGCACACAGGCAGGTCCTGGAGCCGAGAGAGACGCCCGGAGGCGGTGGCACCTGCCCCGGCCACCCAGGTCCTTGAACGCGAGTTTCAGCAGCAGCAGCTGTGACAGACTCCGTGTGTTTTCCACCGAGCAGCACCGGCAACACGCCCCGACCCTCACCCTCACCCCCGACCCTCACCCCTGACCCTCACCCCTGACCCTCACCCTCACCCCTGACCCTCACCCCCGACCCTCACCCTCACCCCCAACACTCACCCCTGACCCTCACCCTCACCCCCGACCCTCACCCCCGACCCTCACCCTCACCCTCACCCTCACCCCCGACCCTCACCCTCACCCCCGACCCTCACCCTCACCCCTGACCCTCACCCCTGACCCTCACCCTCACCCCTGACCCTCACCCCCGACCCTCACCCTCACCCCTGACCCTCACCCTCACCCTCACCCCTGACCCTCACCTTCACCCTTGACCCTCACCCTCACCCCCGACCCTCACCCCTGACCCTCGCTATCACCCTCGCTTCTGACTTGGCCACGCCGAGTTGGGTGTACAACCGTCCCCGATGCGCTTCCCGTGGGGTGGGCTGAGCGCTCACTCCCGCGTCGGGGCCAGCGCATCCCCTGGCGCGGGACACCTTCTCACGTGGAAACGATGCGCCCGTGGGCGTCGAACCAGAGAGGGGCCGCTGCTGTGGCGTGAGCTCCGCGGACGGGAAGGTCGGCCCTTGACTGGTGACACGTCTCCTCGTCTGACCACGCGGCTCCGAGTGGGGTGCAGCGTCCTAGTTAAACGCGACACGGAACACCCTCGGTCCGACCACTCGACCACTCGCTTAGCTCACCTGCACCCTCGCGGAGCGCAGCCCTCTGCGTCCTGGTGCGTGGCGGCGGCTCTTCCTCCTCCGTGGGCGGGTCTTCCTCCTCCGTGGGCGGGTCTTCCTCCTCCGTGGGCGGCTCTCCCTCCTCCGTGGGCGGCTCTCCCTCCTCCGTGGGCGGCTCTTCCTCCTCCGTGAGCGGCTCTCCCTCCTCCGTGGGCGGGTCTCCCTCCTCCGTGGGCGGCTCTCCCTCCGTGGGCGGCTCTCCCTCCTCCGTGGGCGGCTCTCCCTCCTCCGTGGGCGGCTCTCCTTCCTCCGTGGGCGGCTCTCCCTCCTCCGTGGGCGGGTCTCCCTCCGTGGGCGGCTCTCCCTCCTCGGGCGGCTCTTCCTCCTCCGTGGGCGGCTCTCCCTCCTCCGTGGGCGGCTCTCCCTCCGTGGACGGCTCTTCCTCCTCCGTGGGCGGGTCTCCCTCCTCTGTGGGCGGCTCTCCCTCCTCCGTGGACGGCTCTTCCTCCTCCGTGGGCGGGTCTCCCTCCTCCGTGGGCGGCTCTTCCTCCTCCGTGGGCGGGTCTCCCTCCGTGTGCGGCTCTCCCTCCTCCGTGGGCGGGTCTCCCTCCGTGTGCGGCTCTCCCTCCTCCGTGGGCGGGTCTCCCTCCGTGGGCGGCTCTCCCTCCACGGGCGGCTCTTCCTCCTCCGTGGGCGGCTCTCCCTCCTCCGTGGGCGGCTCTCCCTCCTCCGTGGGCGGCTCTCCCTCCTCCGTGGGCGGCTCTCCCTCCTCCGTGGGCGGCTCTCCCTCCTCCGTGGGCGGGTTTGCGAGCTGCCTGTGGGAGATAAAACAGAACGTGCGGAGCTCGGGCATCGGCACTGCCCGCAGCGCGAGCCGTCTGCCCCGGGAGAAGCCTCGGGAGCCGTCAGGGACCCGCTGCACGTGGCCCGAAGCCGCCAGGACTGACCTCACAGGCTCCCCCCGGCCCAGCGGACACAGCGCAGACCAGACGGACGGACAGACCAGAACACAGGAGGCCACGTCACCCCACGTCACCCCGCGTATCTGTCCTGCCCCAGCCCCCGCCTGCAGCAGGGCACTCACAGGGATGAGACTCAAGCACACACGCCTGACCTGCCACCTCACCACGGAGGAGCCCACAGGGGATTGTAAAGGACCTGCAAACAACAGAAATGGATGCAAACACCCCAAAACGTACGCGATGCTGCAAAAGCCGGACTGAGACGCTTCCTGGCCTTGCTGGTCCCGACTCCAACGCCGAGCGCTGGCTCTGAGCTCCGCCCCGAAGACCCAGCTTCCCTCTCCCCCGCGGACACTCGGAGGCTGGGACCCACCGGGACGCCGACCCACCGACCGGGACGTACACGTTTCCCGGTTACTATTCCCGGTCAGCAGGGCCAAGGCTCTCGTCTCTGCACGAAGGCTGGTTCAGGCCTGGGCCCAGCCTAGCGGAGCCCAAGTGCCTATAAACACTTCCTGGAGGGAACCCCCCGTCAGCTCAGCCCAGTTTGGGGGTGAGCAGGCAGTGATGGGAAACGATGCTCGGCTCAGAGAACACGAGAAATCACGGGAAGCCCCGGGCGTGTGAAACCGTGCGTCCCACGGGACTGACACTGGTGGAGACCCCCAACGTCTCCCACAGCCCCCGGCCACCCGGACTCTGCGCCCTCCCCTCCCCTCCCCACCCCCGCCCAGAGGCACCGTGGGGCCTCTCTCATCGAGGTCCCCATCACTCTGTCGCCGGCCTGCCCATTCCCGCTCCACCGGGGGCCCGATACGCCGCCCGTGAATTCTGTATGGAAACGAATGCCTTTCCGTGGGTTTTCCAAGGGGAAATTTGTAAGTGGGAAACCATGTTTACACATGGAATATTTAAAAGGTTAAAATGTTTATAAATGGAATGTTATAAATGGATGAAAATGTCTAGATAACTCTTCATCTTAGAAAAACAAAAATGAGTTATTCTAAATTTTGCTTCTCACAAACGTTGCAAGAACAGTGTGTGCACTGTGGTGTGTGTGACGACCAGAAGCCGGGGGGAGCCTGTGGTGTCTCCTGGGCAGAGATGGCAGGCGCACCCGGGGCGGGGTGGGGGGAGGGGCCAGGGGGACGGAGGCCCTGGGTCCCCAGATGGGTGGGTGACACTGGGCCTCCCGGGTGAGGCCAGGCCTCCGCAGAGGCCCTGACACGGGTGCCTTCCAGGGTGTCAGACACGGGGTCGGGATTGTTCTAGAAGCATCCTGAGACCTGGGCACCCTCAGAGGCGGGGCCGTGCATGGTTCCCCGGAAACTGCTGTGTCTGAGGAGGGGCCTCTACTCCGGCTCTGCCAGCACCTGGGCGGAAGGCCCAGAGCAAACCTCGCAGACACGGAGGCCACGGGAGAGGCCGGTGCCCAGCAGAGCTCGGGCGTAGTCAGGGCTGGCACCTCGTTCTCACCACCAAGAAGGGAGTCCCTCCCATTCCACCCTGTCTCTGTCTCTCTCTTACTCCCTCCCTCACTCCCTCTCTCTCTCTCACTCTCTCTCTCTCACTCTCACTCTCTCTCTCTCATTCTCACTCCCTCACTCTCACTCTCTCTCTCATTCTCATTCTCTCTCTCTCATTCTCACTCCCTCACTCTCACTCTCTCTCTCTTTCTCACTCTCTCTCATTCTCTCTCACTCCCTCTCTCTCTCTCTCTCATTCTCACTCTCTCTCATTCTCTCTCACTCCCTCACTCCCTCTCTCTCACTCTCTCATTCTCTCTCTCTCCCTCACTCTCTCTCTCTCTCACTCCCTCCCTCCCTCACTCTCACTCTCTCACTCCCTCTCTCTCTCATTCTCACTCTCTCTCTCTCATTCTCTCACTCCCTCTCTCTCACTCTCTCTCTCATTCTCACTCCCTCACTCTCACTCTCTCTCTCTCTCACTCCCTCACTCCCTCACTCTCACTCTCTCTCTGCAGAGTCTCGGTTGTAAGCAAACACAAGGCTATTTATTGGGGAACATCGGCTTTAACTTCACCGCATTCTGCGTGGAAGGGCAGCACCGTGGGTCCGTGGGTCCCGTGAGCAGCAGAACCAGGGCCGTGGGCACAGACACAGCAGCACCAGCCGGGCCCTGAGCCTGCAGCCCTGCCCCACCCACACGTCGGGGCCTGGCCGCACAGGGCAGCGTCACTCGGCTACAAACAGCTGGAGTTTGCCGTCCAGGGTGGCGGTGACGAGCTGTGGAGGAGGAGAGATGCGTGAGCTCGGCCTCCGTCACTGGGGGGCCGTGAGGGGAGGGGCTGCGGGCACGTTCCCCGTGTTAATTGTCTACAACAGCGGTCGCCAACCTTTCGGACCTCACGGACCTCACGGACCACCAGTTGGCGACCGCTGGTCTACAGCACAGACCAAGCTGCATCAAGCAGCCGGCACAGACCTGCCTGCCCCTCGGCCCTGCCCGCCTCCCACGCCACGCCCAGAGGTCTCGCCAGGGCCAGTTCCACCCCAGGTCTCCGCTGTGAGCTGCCGCGGGCTCAGGGCAGCACCGGGGCTTCCCAGGTCACGGGTGCCCGCCCTCCTGTGGGTCCAGTCCCCTCCCCAGCCAGTCCTGCCCACCCCGCTGGCCCCCCACCTCCTTCCGGGGCAGCTGAGCAGGTCCTAGGCCCCTAGCCCTTCAGCTCAGGGGCAGGAGGACCCGGTGAGTATGCCCAGGCCTCAGGGACCTCCGCCAGAGTGTTGGGGGAGGGGGGAGGGGGGCAGGGCCCCACATGACGGGGGGAGGGCCCCCCAGGAGGACTGAGTTGGGGGTTAGAGGACTGGGTTTGGGGTGGCAGGGCTGGGAGCAGCACTGTGAAGGAAGCAGCCCTCCCTTGTGCCCCTTGGAGGCGCGGGTGTCCGGCTAACCAGCCTCGACCTTGGCCAGGGGCCCAAGTGCGCCGTGTCACCAACCCAAAGCCCCTGCGTGCGGAGAGGAGAGCCTCAGGGGCCTGGGACCAAGCTGTGCCCTGGCCAGGATGGCACAGGGTCAGCAACACTGTGGCCCCAGGGGGCTGGCCCCGGGCACAGTGGTCACAGTGCTTGTCCCTGATCAGGCTTCTTAGGACCCCGGGCTGGTGGCTGAGTCCCAGCCCTATGGGGTCCAGGTGGGCCCCGGGCACAGCCGCCGTGATGGGGGGCGGTGCAGGAGGGCCCCGGGCACAGCCGCCGTGATGGGGGTGCAGGCGGGTCAGCATTAGCACGAGGCGGGGCTGTGCATCTGCAGGTCCCCCGAGACCCTGACCCTCAGACGGGGCAAAGCTGCTTTAAGAATGTTCTTTCTTGGCCTCCGTCAGAGGCAACAATGCCCCCCCCCCCCCCCCCGTGTTAAAGGGAGGGGCTTGTCTGTTCCAGTCGCTCAGACAGGCCCTGGCATGCGTAAGCTGACGTCGCTTCCACACCCGAGCCACCGAGAAGGGGATCCACACAGCCCCGGGGCGAAGGCATTAGCTCTCCTCCCCGCCATCTCCTTTGAACTTCTCTACGAATCTGACCTTTTACCTCAGGGCCTCACGCCCCGGGTGTGTCTGTGACGGTGGAGAGAGGGGGGCGCGGGGAGCCCCATGGGCCACGGGGAGGCAGGAGGGAGCCCTGAGAGACACAGGGACACAAAACAGGTCCCGTGGAGCCAGGAGACGAGCAAGCAGGCGGGACGGGGCTCAGGTGGCTGAGCGGTGAACTGGGCACCAAGAGGTCCTGCCGGGTCCTGGTCAGGGCACGTGACAGAGCAGAGGGCCGCGAGCTGGGCGTGTGCCCAGGCGGCGCCCAGGCTGTCTATGCAGCGGACTTGTGAGTTCTGACCTCACAGGTGCCACCCTCGTCACTGCTCCCGTCACTGCTCCCTGGTAATCGTCCCCCACAGCCACGCCAGCCCCCGCTTCTCAACGCCCCCGAGCTGAGGCCATCTCTTCATTCTCTGAGCGCGGGAACCCTGCTTTGACAGGAATGGGAGGAGACGCCATCGGGGGCCCACCCCCCTGTGGCCCCAAGTGCACTCAGAGGGTCAGGAAGGGTGCAGGGAGCACGGGGCGGGGCCGAGCCTGCCTGGATGCTGGTGGACTCGAGTGGGGCTCTGGGTGCCCAGCGGAGCGGTGAGGGCCGGGCCTGGGGAAGGAGCCGGCAGGAGCAAAGCCAGGCCACAGCCGTCACTCGGTAAAGCTGTGGCCTCGGAGCTTAGTCATGTGGGGTGGTCCCGGCCTCTGCCTCGTCCCCCTCTTGCAGGAGTTGCTCCCCCATCGGGGTCGGGTTGAAGCTAAAGGGAGATCCCTGTCCCGGCCCTTTAAGTGCCTGCCCCTGAGGCATTTCAACGCCCTTGGTTTTTTTTAATTTCCTTTCATCGAGTCCTCCATCCTGTCCCGCTATCTGCTCCTGTGGACACGTGATCTCGCTCAGACCACCTGACCTCAGAGGAGGACGGAGGTGACCCCCGGGACAAGCCCGGCTGCCTCACGTCCTGAGGCTCCCACTGAGGTGAGACGCGGAGCCGGAGCCGGAGCCGGTGCAGGTGCCGCAGGACAGGACCCCGCCCCTGGCCCCCCCGTCCCCCCCCCCCCCCCCCCCCCCCCCCCGCCCTCCTTGCGGCCCCGCCAGGCGGGCCCTCATGCAGGGCCCTCCGGGAGCCACACCCACAGGGTGGAGAGGGAGGGGCTACTTTGGACTGAGAGCCTGGAAGGTTCCCTGTGAAGACGTCCTGAGGCAGAGGCGGGTGGGGAGGCGCCCTCGGGCACCGCTGCCCTGCTCACTGGCTTCAGGGGAGAAACGCTGAGGCCCACGGCGTGCGGCTCGGGGTTGAGGCTGTTCCCCTTCGGATCAGAGCGAGAGCCGGCCTGCGCTCAGCCTCGGAGCTTCCGGCCGAGCAGCTCTGCTCCCCAGATGGTCGGGAGCGGCCCCGCCGAGCGCCCCGCGACTTCATCCTAATCCCACTCCCCCTCCGCCCGGATCCAGGGTAAACATTCCACTCGCTGCTGCCAGTCCGACATGTGGGAACGCTTTGTGGTCGCCTCTGGCTGCTCGCAGCGGCGGTTCCAGGAACTCCGTCCCGGGTTCTGCCGGGTGGACGGCGGTGACTCAGCGCCCAGCGGGGACCCAGGCGGGGACCCAGGCCGTGCTCCCTGCCCTGGGACGTCCACGTGCAGGAGGGCAGGGCCGCCCAGGGCGCACACCCACGCCCACACCCACACCCACACCCACAGAGACTCCGGGCCAAGGCCACCTGGGCTGTGCTCGCCCCAGGGAGGAGGCAGGGAGGCTCCCGCCACTTGGCAGGTGGGTGTGTGGGACTTGGGCGGCGTCCACACCCACTCCGGCGCTGACACCCGCCATCCCCGCTGTCCGGGGTCCCCTCCTGCACCCCTGCCTCCATCCACCCACACCCCAGGGGACCAAGGTGCCGTTCATCCGAGTCCGGGGCCCGACTCCGACGAGCAGCTTTCTCAGCCGTCACGGACGGAGCCGCTCCCGGCACAGCGGGCGGCCCTGGCCGGGCTGGCACCTCGGACAGCTGAGCCCGGTGACCAGCAGTCACAGCAGCCTGACGACAGCACCGGCTCCATCAGGCCTGGCAGCGCCGGTGCGGGGGAGGACTCTGTGAGCAGACGCTCCGACGGGGACGACCTCCGGCCCAGGACAGATGGCGGCCTCCCGCGTGAACAATTCCGGGAAGCACCGAGCGAGCGAGCGCGGGTTCGGGGAACAGGGTTCTTCCTAGGCTCCCAGGGCCTCCCCGTCTCCGCGGCGGCTGCGGGCTTCCTGCTCCTTTTGTTGGAAAGTAGATGAGAGGGTTCGCTTCATGCCTCGGGGTCGTGTCGGCACATGTGGCTGCTCACACTGTTGATTTCTGCGGTGATTTCCTGGGCCTGCCCAGCATCCCCACAGCCACGTGAGGGAAAGACCGATTCTCAATGACATGCTAGTCTTTGAACTTCCTTTCCCCATCATTTTAAACCCGTATCGATCCAGTGAACACGTTTTCAGCCAAAAGCCCTAAAATTAAAGGCCAAACAACCTATTCTTAAGGACATCCCTGGTATAGCAAGCTGAGCTCCTAATCCATTAAAGGAAAGGCCTCCTAATAAATGAGACAAAATGCAGGTCTAAAATGTTAGTAACACGCCTCACAGCTGTCAGAACGGCTGCCATCAATAAAGCCACAACAGGTGCTGGCGAGGACTCGGAGTAAAGGAGCCCTCGTGCGCTGCTGGTGGGAATGCAGACGGGCGCAGCCGCTGTGGAGAACAGGATGGAGTTTCCTCAAAAACTTAAATATAGAACTGCCATCCGACCCAGGGATCCCACTTCTAGGACTATATCCTAAGAGACCCGAAACACCAATCAGAAAGACTGTATGCACCCCTGTGTTCATAGCAGCACAATGTACAGTAGTTAAGATCTGGAAACAGCCCAAGTGCCCATCATAGACGAGTGGATAAAAAGCCGTGGTACATTTACACCAGGGAATACTACGCAGCGGTAAAAAAGAAGGATCTCTCACCCTTTGAGACAGCATGGAGGGGCCTGGAGAGTATCATGCTAAGCGAAACAGGTCAATCAGAGAAAGACAAGTATCACATGATCTCACTCATGTGTAGAATCTAATGAACAAAATCAATGGACAAACAAAATAGATCCAGAGACATAAAAACATGCAACAGACTGAGGATCTCAGAGGGAAGAGCATCTACGCCTCACCCACGGGCTCAGACAGCAGGGGGTGAAGGCCGGGGGGGGGGGCAGGGAGTGGAGGGGGTCAATGGGGAAAGGGGACATCTGTAATAGTTTAAAAAACAAAGATAAAATTTTAAAAAAGAAATATAAGTAAAAACAAATTAGCAATAAAACTGAGTCTAAAAATGTGAAGCCTTTTTCCTTCCTCAAAATTGTTTGAGATAAAAATAAACAAAATGTTCGTAGTGGGTTAGAGAGGGGGGTGTCAGGGTAGGATGTGAAAATGCATCAACCACCAGGCGGTGGCTGAGTGGAGGGGAAGCCGCGGAGTTCGTGAGGAAGCGCCTGACCCTTCTGAAGGCCCCGCCCACCCTGCCCTCGGGGAGCATTCGCACTGCTGATGGGTCTCGGGGGAGCCTCACGCTCCCCGTTCACGCTCCCCAAGGCTTTTGTGGGAACCAGTGACTCGGGCTCCTTTTCCTCCTGCTTCTCGTGGCACCTGACAGGTCTTCCGTGAGACCGCCAGGAAGGGCGTGTGCTGGCTGCCGCGCTCCCTGTGGGTCAGCACGTGGCACGCGGTTTCCCGTGTGACAATGACCATGGGACAGCCAAGCACGTTCTCAAACCTCGTCAGCCTTGATCTCGCGTGTTACGTGAACGCAGGGTATTCTCGGGGTCCCGTCAAGCACCCGTCGTTAAAGGTCACCTGTTAACTGTCAGGGCGCTGCTGCTCATGAGTCTCTCTGGAGAGAGACAGACGGAGGGAGAGACAGACAGACAGAGGGAGAGAGCTGTGGATGTGCCTCCTGAGATGTCAGAGACAGCGGCTGGGCTCATGTCTGATCTTAGAGGAAGGAGCGGGAACCTGCCTGGCTGGCCAGCCCGACGGCGTCTCTACGTCCGAAAGCAAAGCAGGTGAAGAGACGGGAGCGTGAACGTGGGAAACTAAGTAACGGTGAGGCCAGAGATGGCAAAGCCACCACCAATTCTCACGGCAAAGGAGCCGACTGAGAAAATCCCTCCATGAAGTCAAGGACATGCGAGACAATAGAAAGGCGTTTCAGCTCTTACTGTTGCATCACAAGAGCCATTTTCTTGCATTTCATGATTCAGGGGGAGGTGGGGGCTCCAGGTGGGGACTCTGCAGCTCCCGGCTGCACTGTGAGGGTCCCCAGGGGCGCAGCAGCCACCTGCTGGAACGGAACTGAGCACGCAGCAATTAACATCACACGGTCACAGCACACGGTCAGACCGTTCCCTGGAGGAAAGAACCCCTGCAGCAAATGGGTGGGACATCTGCCATGTCTCCAAAGAACTGGAATAGAATTTCTCCCAAAACAGGATTTCTCCGAAGGAGCTATGGACCATAAAACGCATGACCTGTGTTCAACGTCCTTCATCGTGCAGGGATGCTCACTGAAGCCACGAGCTGCCACTGTGCACCCCAGAATGGCTCCCGGGGAACAGGCAGGAACAAGTGCCGGCAACTCCGTGGGGCTCTCGGGACCTCGAGCTGCATGTGGAGCGTAAACCACGGAGCCCCATGCGAAGTTGGGCAGCTCCTCAAGCGGTTAACACAGAACGGCCCCGGACTCAGGAGCCCACTCCTAGGAGCATTCACCGTGAGCCGAGACGTTGACAGAACCTGTGTGTGAATCTTCACGGCAGCTTCCACCACTCAGCGCCGCCCACAGTGGAAACCACCCGAAGCCATCTACAGCGGGAGGAGCAGAGGGAGGCCCGTACCACGCGGCCTTTCAGCCATGAGGAAGGCGGGCTGCCCCGGGGGTGGGTCTGAGTGACAGGCGCGGCACCAAGGGCACGAGCAGGGAGGTCCCGGACGGGAAACATCCAGAAAGGCGGGTCCGGAGACGCAGATCAGTGCTGGCAGGCGCGGGGCGCGGGGTGCCTGCCACCAGGTGTGGGTTCCGTGGGTCACGTGTCGGGCGTGGGCACTGCTGACGGCTGCACAAAGTTAAACATGGTCAGAGCAACCGCACCGCACAGTTAAAGGGTGGGTTTCGTGCCGTGTCAGCCAAGTCTCAACAAACTACGTAATCAAGTGCCTCCGAGACACTCACAGATGGAACGCAGCTGGACTGGCTGCAGTGCGGGGGGGGGGGGGGGGGTTCAGGGGGTTCTCCCTGGGGAGGGTTGGACACGGAGGTGAAGGCGAGGGCGAGGGGGCTGGTGGTGGGGTTCGGGGGTTCTCCCTGGGGAGGGTTGGACACGGAGGTGAGGGCGAGGGCGAGGGGGCTGGTGGTGGGTTCAGGGGGTTCTCCCTGGGGAGGGTTGGACACGGAGGTGAGGGCGAGGGGGCTGGTGGTAGGGTTCGGGGGTTCTCCCTGGGGAGGGCTGGACGCGGAGGTGAGGGCGAGGGGGCTGGTGGTAGGGTTCAGGGGGTTCTCCCTGGGGAGGGCTGGACGCGGAGGTGAGGGCGAGGGCGAGGGGGCTGGTGGTGGGTTCAGGGGGTTCTCCCTGAGGGGAGGGATGGACGCGGAGGTGAGGGCGAGGGCGAGGGGGCTTGTGGTGGGTTCAGGGGGTTCTCCCTGGGGAGGGTTGGACACGGAGGTGAAGGCGAGGGCGAGGGGGCTGGTGGTGGGTTCAGGGGGTTCTCCCTGGGGAGGGTTGGACACGGAGGTGAAGGCGAGGGCGAGGGGGCTGGTGGTGGGGTTCGGGGGTTCTCCCTGGGGAGGGTTGGACACGGAGGTGAGGGTGAGGGCGAGGGCGAGGGGGCTGGTGGTGGGGTTCGGGGGTTCTCCCTGGGGAGGGTTGGACGCGGAGGTGAGGGCGAGGGGGCTGGTGGTAGGGTTCGGGGGTTCTCCCTGAGGGGAGGGCTGGACGCGGAGGTGAGGGCGAGGGGGCTGGTGGTGGGTTCAGGGGGTTCTCCCTGAGGGGAGGGCTGGACGCGGAGGTGAGGGCGAGGGGGCTGGTGGTAGGGTTCGGGGGTTCTCCCTGAGGAGGGTTGGACACGGAGGTGAGGGCGAGGGGGCTGGTGGTGGGTTCAGGGGGTTCTCCCTGAGGGGAGGGCTGGACGCGGAGGTGAGGGCGAGGGCGAGGGGGCTGGTGGTGGGTTCAGGGGGTTCTCCCTACTCCTAGAGAGACTTGAAATGCTGCACCATGTCATTCCTTTTGGAAGAACTATGTAAATCCTTATGAAAAGGGGGCTGCTGAGGAGAACTATTGTGAAGCCACATAATAAAAGCCTGTGGGCTCTGAGGGCGGGGACAGCCGTGTGAAGCAGCAGCTGAGACCCTCACACGTGGCCGGGCACTGCTCATCCCGAGGAACGTGGGAGTGACGGGGCGCTGCCAGTCCCCTGGGCCACACACAGGCACAGGCACAACGGTGACGCTTTAAATAAAATTTAAGAACAGATTACGTCCATGCGAAACAGTAGGAAAATATAATGAACACATCCTCTTAGGGGAAGTTCTCCTAAGCCTAATAAAAAAACCAAATCTTAAGATTTTTTTCAAAATATCATAAACACAAAGATTATCGCTAAGATATGGAAAGGAGTTGATCCCGAATAAAAACAGGCGGATAAATAATTCACAAGAAGTGGAATACAAACGCCCGGAGACAAAGCGGAGTCCGTTCGCTCGCCGCCTGAGACCCCAGCTCCCCTGGAGGCCGCCACCGTGTGTGCGGGAGGGGGAAGGAGGCGATTCGCCCAGAAGAACTGAAACGCGCTCCGTGCGGGCCCTTCCAGCCAGGCCTGCGCCCTGCAGCCAATACGTTTAAACAGCAATTGTCCCTGTTTGCTGCCACACCTCCCTCGTGCTCCATTAGGAGACGAACAGGTGGCCCACACCTGTTGGAGGAACTCGGCAATGTTTGCTAAAAGCTGCTCAAGAGTGAGGGCTCCGACTCGGCAATGACAGTCGGAAAGCGTTCTGGGGAAACAGCCGCGGGGCGCCTCCCATAGCCGGGCCCCGGCCAAGCCACCAGACGCCCCTCAAGTGTGAATTCCATCAATGATGGTGCCGAGTACCCAACCCCATCAGGTGGGAAATCAGGCTGAAACCAGGCCGTGCACGTGCGTGTGTCTGTACACACCTGTGCGCGCACATGTTTGGGAAAAGCCTGCGAGTTTACACACGTGTTAGCGGCGACCTCTGTGCCCGGGAAGCGAGTGACCAAGAACGGACGCTGTGTCCCCCGTTTGTGCTCGCTTTGTCTTGCTCGTGCATGTTTTCTACTGGCCCTTTAAGAAGTGGGAACCATCTGGAAAGAACATCACTTCTGAAGCTAGAATGACCCCCAAGGCGTCCCTGAGGTGGGTGCCTCTGGACTCCCCACGATGCCCGCAGAGGCTGCGCACTGAATCCTGGCGGAACCGTGCTCCTCATCGGACGGGACCGCCTTTTCCGTGGGCTCCGGCTCTGAGTGAGGGAAGCAGAAGTGAGTGCCGGCCGGCCCCTGGATGAGTCACCGCTGCTGAGCCCATCGCCCCACAGGCAAAGGCCACGTCCGTGTGGCTTCAGGGGACGACGGCTGTGGTGCCTCCTCCTCGGCGTCACATAGCTGTCCGCTGACTAGCTGCCCTGGAATAGAAACTAGTTGTGGTGTGTAACCCGCCGCCCTCCTGGCCTTGGGCAACAGCTACAGGGAAGTATGTGTGAGAGGAACCCTGTGTGCTGAGAACTAAAATGCTGCAACCTATTTCAACAAGAATTTTTCAAGCTGGGCTTATAAATCACTTACAGGGAAATGGGGCCGAGCTGGAATTACCGCCAGCGGCCACATTCCTGCGCCGTGACCGCAGCCAGCTGGGGCCGGGCCACGCAGCCCGCCGGAGGCTGGGCCAGAGCATCAGAACAGACCCGGCCAGACCTCAGTCCACGCCACCGAGGATAATGGGAACCATCTTCCGTGGCCTCGGCTCAAACGCTGCAGCACAAACAGTTGCAAATGTGTCACCGGCAACCCAGGCGCCCTGCCCCACGCACGGGCCGGCACGCTGCCGTGGAAACCCCGTGGCCACTCAACCAGGAGGACAGCCACGGCCGAGGGGCCACAGCGAACACGGCCCCTCCCTCCTCCCCACCGGTCCCGTCTGACCCTGAGCTACACACACCTCCCCCGGCACCGCACTGCCGTCCTGGGCGTCACAACACGAGTGCTGACTGGATGAGAGGGGACGCTGACTCCCTGCAATGCCGCAACCCAGGCCCAGGACGGCCACGTGAGCAACGCCAGCTGCTTGGGACCGAGGGACACCTGGAAGGGGAGCGACCCTGCCTGTCACCGGGGCCACCCGACTATGACGTCAATTCGACACCCAGGTCTGGGCACGGGTGGCGTGTGCGGGTGGCATGTGTGAGGAGCGTGTGCGGATGGCGTGTGCGGGCAGAGCGCTGGACTGCACCACTGACCTCACCGAGCGGACCGCGCGGAGCGGACTGGCTCCGCGAACCAAGCAGCTCCAGGAGGGGCTTGGGCGGAGCAGACGACGCCCTGGGAGGCGGGGACCCAGATGACGATCGGAGCTGGGTGACGACGGGAGGGGAGATGTTTCCCCAGACACAGAGGCAGCTCCTGCACAGGCTCTCGTGTGCGGGGGCGCGGCCAGGACAGGCCAGCGCGTTAGGGCGACTGGGGTGTATGTGGGAGGAAACGGGGGGGTGCGGGGGGCGGTTAGAGGAGCAAGTCACAGATCTACAGGAGCCGCCTCCCTGCCCCGAGGTGATGGGGATCGACCGTGTTCTGCAGGGAGTGACGCAGGGACCGGGCAGGGGCCGAGCCTGCCCGTCTCCAAAAGGGTCCCTGACAAAGTGGGGCCTGATGGCAACCCGGGTCCCTAACACAGCAGGCCTGGCCAGGACCAGGTTTAGCAGGTCAGACATTCCCGTCAGACGGAGATCAGAGGCAAAACCGCTGGCGCTGGGACCCACGTCCGCCCAACTACGACGGGGCCACACACAATGCTGAGGTCCACGTCCCGCCCATCACGACGGGGCCACACGCAATGCTGAGGTCCCATGTCCGCCCATCACGACGGGGCCACACGCAATGCTGAGGTCCACGTCCGGCCCATCACGACGGGGCCACACGCAATGCTGAGGTCCCACGTCCCGCCCATCACAACGGGGCCACACGCAATGCTGAGGTCCCACGTCCGCCCATCACGACGGGGCCACACGCAATGCTGATGTCCACGTCCCGCCCATCACAACGCAATGCTGATGTCCACGTCCGCCCATCACGACGGGGCCACACGCAATGCTGAGGTCCCACGTCCGGCCCATCACGACGGGGCCACACGCAATGCTGATGTCCACGTCCCGCCCATCACGACGGGGCCACACGCAATGCTGATGTCCACGTCCCGCCCACCACGACGGGGCCACACGCAATGCTGAGGTCCACGTCCGGCCCATCACGACGGGGCCACACGCAATGCTGAGGTCCCACGTCCGCCCACCACGACGGGGCCACACGCAATGCTGATGTCCACGTCCGGCCCATCACGACGGGGCCACACGCAATGCTGATGTCCACGTCCGCCCATCATGACGGGGCCACACGCAATGCTGTGGTCCCACGTCCGGCCCATCACGACGGGGCCACACGCAATGCTGAGGTCCACGTCCCGCCCACCACGACGGGGCCACACGCAATGGCTACAGAAAGGAACTCTGCTCTCACGGGCGACCTGGGAGGAAGAGAGCCCAGGCCCGGCCACGGCAATGACCGGCGCTTATTTTCACCCGATGCCTGAGGGAGCCGACAACCCCACACGCAACCACGAGTCACCAACTGGCGCTGGGCCTCTGGGGAGCGTGCGCGCACGTGTGATCTGGGGGAGAACCCCACACCGTCGCGAGAAGTGGTGGGTGTGGACGGCTGGCCTGTTTCCTCGTCTGCGGGAAGTGTCGCCTCTCACGCTAAGAGCACCGGCGGGAGTGTGTCAGAGATGGCGGCATCGGTGGAGGAAGTCCTATCGCTGCCGTGAGTCAGTCTTTCCTAAACAGGTGCTCACGTCTGTCAGGTAACCGATTGATGTGACGCACATTAACTTCTGTTCGTTACACCAGCCTTCTGTCCCTGGGCTAAGTCTCATGCTGACGGTATGTAACCTTTACATGTTGCTGGATTGGATTTGCTAATAATTTGCTGAGGATTTTTGCAGCTATTTTTAGAAGACATTTGTCTAATTTTCTGCTGATTTTTTAATCCGAGTGATATCGACCTCAGGGATTGAGGAGGCATTTGTGAAGCAAGATCAGTTCTCCTTTAAATGTCTAGTGGGGTCACCATGAGGTCATCTCATCCTGGGATTTGCTTTGTGAACACTTGTTGTTATTATTTATTACAATTTAATGTCGTTACTTTCATACAACTACTGCAGCTTCTGTTCGTTCTTGATCTCTCTCCACAACCTGTGTCTTCCCAGGAATCTCCCATCACCCGAGCGCCTCTATGTCCTGGTAGGTTGGCAGCCACGTCCCCCTTCCGTCCCGGAGTCTAGACATTGGAGTCTTCTCTTCTTCCTGGCTCAGCTTTGGCGCTGACTCCTCACTTCCCTCCTTCGAAATTTCAGATACTCTAACGTCTGGGCATACAAACGTCTCATCCGGGTAGAAGCTGAAGTTATGTATCTCCTACTCATCTATGAGAACATTTAAGTATGCAACACATCTATGAATGTCTGAATTCTTCCGAGCCGCTCCAAGTCTCATTTCACGCGATGACTTCTGTAGAAAACAAAACAGGTCCCGGCTCACAGGCGGAACACGGAGTCCCACGCGAGGCCAGCACGACCGTGAGGAGCAGGCCGAGGGCTCGGCGCCCCAGGGGGCTGCAGACGGAGCAGGTGACCTGTGGCCCGTCCAGCACGACAGGCTCTCACCGCGTGGCCTTGCGGGCAGCACCGTGAGCAGAGACGCCCGCATCCGTGTGGAGGAGGAGCAGGGCAGGCTCGGCACCCACCTTCCCCTTTAGTAACTCCCTTTAAGACTCAAACAGCTATCACTAGGTTTTCTTAGTCGGGCGATAAAAGGTGTGAGAACGATACAGGAATACCAGGAAGTACTTCACACACTTAAATGCAGCAACAGGGGAAGTGGACTCGTCTATTAGAAGGTCTTTTCCTTCTTTCTTTCATGATCTGACATAAATCATGGAGCCGACGGCAACATTAAAGGCAGCAAGACGCTTTCCAGGCGCTCACCGCACCCTGGGAAACGAGGCGATTAACTTCCCAATGTGCTCACGCAGCTTCAGCCAAGTGCGCTGGGGCTGGACGTGCGGCTGACGGCTGGGCCGTGTGCTGTCTGCCTGACCTAGGACCACCCAGACCTGAACCCCCCGCCCCCCGCCTTCTGGTGAATGGGGAGTGGGCAACGGAGGAGCCGAGGGGAAGGTCGGGGTGCGGTTTCCAGGCATATTTGCGCCGAGTGTTCCTGACGAATGAGCGATGACTGCAGCTTCCTCGCTCGCCCCCAGGTCCAGCTCTCGTCTCCGTGGAGCCCACAGCCTTCCCTCAGACGCACGTTCCTTCAAACGAATGTGGACCAGCCACCGCCCTCGTGGCCAACAGCTTCCCCGAGCGAGCCCCGCGCAGCCAGAGTCCTGGCCGCCTTCACAACGTCCTTGCCGACAGCCAAGAGGCTCCAAGCAGAGAGGAGCACTGAGCTCCGGTTCAGTGAGGAAGCCTGGCTCTGCAGGAGGCCTTCTCCCTCAGGATCCCTGAGCAGCTCCGAACCACAGTCGCCAGCCGAGGTCAGGGCGCACCTGCGTTTGGGCACGTGGCACCTTCCCGAGTCCGCAGGGCTCGCCCCGCAGCCTTCACGCTCAGCCGGTGAGTGCAGGCCCCAGCCCGGCACTGAGCACACAGGTCACGGGTCTTGGGGTCAGATGAGGCCGGAGGAGCTGGCCTGGATTCCAAGTACTGGGCAGGAGGGGCTGCAGGCCTCCAGGTGGGAACACCAGGACAGGCATCTGGGTCTGGAGGACAGAGCGGAGCACCTGGCAAAGGCTGAGGGACAGCGGTCTCGTGAGGAACGGCCGGGAGCACAGAGGCAGCAGAGGCGTGAGCAAAGACAAAGCTACGGCAGGAAGCCACCCGAGAGGCGAGGGTTCACCAGCCGCCCCGGGACCTCGGACCCCGGCCGCACGGCCAGGACAGAGACTTCGACCTCAGGGGTCTCCAGAGGCGGCACTGGCTAAGCGAGCTTCCCAGAGTGCAGCCAGCGCGGGAGCCACGGACTCCGACCGAGGACACGCGTCTACTAAACACGAGAAACAGGCCCACAGGGCTGGCCACGCCCCTGCGGACAGCCTTGGGGACACAGGTCTGAGAGGAGCCAACACTCGGCTGGAGAGGGACCCTGCACGCCTCCACGCTCAGCAGCACGTCAGACACAACCGGCCTGTGTTCCCAGCTGGGTGCCTGCGAGCTGCGGTCACCGGTGCCTGCGAGCTCTCCCAGGCCGTTTCCACGGAGCACGTCGGGCAAATCCCAATAACGTGCAATCCAGGGGCCAAAGACCAGAGATAAAAAGGCAGGAAAAACTGGTCCAGTAGATGTGGCAGCAAAAATCCTTCCCATCAACGTGATTTTTAAGGCTGAGTTTAATCAAAATGAGTTTTTTGTTCCTTATTTTAAGATTTAAAATCCAAACCATGAGGAAAGAACACCTGTTTTCCACGTTCGCAGGCTGGCTTCATTGGAAGGAATTTAAAGGACCGTCCCTGCCAGGTGGAGGGCAGACTGGCGGGAGGTTCAAAGGGGCGACTCCTGTCTCACGAGCCCACAGGAGAGCTGGGCCGGAGCGCCCTGCGGGCAGGACTGGGCTCCTCCTTCGCAGCCGGAGCTGCTGGGCCTCTGCTGCTCTTGGGCGCGCTGGGCCCCCCTCTCCCCGTCCCTGCTCCTGACACCTCGGAGGTGGGCTCTGCTCGCCCCGCCCCCCAGGGGAGCTCTGTGGTCACCGGCAGGACAGCTTGATGCACTTCCCAACATTTACTAGACGAGGCGGCAAATGTGGCGCCACACTGCCCTTGCCCTGCACGGGCGAACAGGACCCACCTGCGCGAGCGAGCAGCCGCGGTTCCGCCTCACACAGCACACGCACGATAACCTTCTCCGAGTCACACTTCAAACTTAAAGGAGCAGCGTGAAACCCATGTTCCGACGACTCGCTATGATGCTCCACGTTTCCACGCCTCCCATTGGAGCCCCTCCCTCTGCACCTGAACACGAGACCATGCGCTCCGTTCGGCTGATGTGCAGCCGCTGCCGTTCTCTTAATCTCTCCCCATCGCGCCAGCTCCCTGAGCTGGGGTCCCGCTTCTCCCCTTCCCGCCCTGGTCCTGCACGTGTGTCCTGCTCCCGCCCTCGGCTCTGACCAGGGTCCACGTCAGAGCCCCGACCCCTCGGGGCTCCCAGAGCTGCCGGCCCAGCAGCGGAAGGAGACACCGAGGCTTTTCTTCCCAGGCTCGTCTCCCTGCGCACAATCCCAGCCGCACGTGGTCTCACACAGCAGAAACCTCACCTAAACCACGTCTGACAGACACGGAAGGCGAGGCGAGGCCTGTGGGGAGAGGCCCCCCGGCCTGGGGACTGTACCTGAGGGGCGGACGGGCTGAAGGCCACCCCGCTGACCGTGTCGGTGTGCCCCGGCAGCCTGTGGGAGAAGGTGCTGGAGCCCACGTCGTACACGTACGCCTGGAAGACAAGGCCGAGGTGTCCTGTGGGGAGAGCCAGCACGCAGCTAGCTGAGGCGAAGGGGAGGGGTTTCTATCGCCTGCAGCAGCCGAGCCCAAGAGCCCGCTGGGAGCGGTCATTTGAAGGACAGTCAGGTTTTGTATCCCGGCCTCTCAGCGGATGGTCCCTGGTGCCAAGTCAGCGCCAACGGGAACCGCCAGCCAGGGGTGCGGCGAAGGATGCTGGTTCAGCAAGCAGCTCGGCGGTGGCCAGCAGGGGGTGCCGACAGCACGGTCGGGTGAGGCAGCCCGGGCCCCAGGCTCAGAGAGGTCGGCCCCTCAGGTCCCCACCACGCCCACAAGGGCTTCCAAACTGTCGTGGCTGCCAATGTGGGTCACCTCTGGTCCCCACCCCATGTCAACGCCCTCGGTCGTTCTGGAGGCTCCGAGGCCAGGCTCCCCGCTTGCCTGCGGTCCCGCTTAAACAGACGCGGGAACTGCGGCTCCTCTATCCATCTGTCGTCTCTGACTGTAAAGCACAGGGTCAGTGACCGCAGCAAGCACGTACTGAGCACCAACTGCTATGTAACTGCCTCACCGAACCCTCTACAGCCAATGAAGAAGACAGCATGATGGTCCCGACCCCACAGGCCAGGAGGCCAGGGCTAGGGGCCGGCAGTCTGCTCGGGGCCCTCGGCCGTGCCGAGGCCGGTGCCGTGGGGACAGCTCCTGTGGCTCTGGGGTGTCCTCATACGAGAGAGGAGGTGAGACTCGAGGCCCACCAGGAGGGGGCAGTGTGAGGAGGGGGCAGAGCCTTGAGAGAAGCCCAGGCCAAGGGGGCTGGACCCTCCTTAGAGCCTCTGGGGGTGGGGGGGGGGGGCGATCTCCCAGCACCTGAGTTGGACCCGGGGCCTCCAGGCTGCAGGGACCAGGGTCTGCTGCTGGAAGCTGCTGAGTTTGGGGTAATTTGTTACCACATTCCTAAGACACTACACAAGACCTTTCCAAAGAGGTTAAAGACAAATGGATAAAATTAGTATTTGTTCCAAATCCATCCTAGGGTATGTGTCTCTTTACTTATTAACTAGAGGCCCGGTGCATGGATTCATGACCAGTGGGGGTCCCTCGGCCTGGCCTGAACCCTCTTGCAATCCGGGACCCCTCGGGGGATGTTGGACTGCTGGTTTCGGCCTAATCCCTGCAGGCCAGGCTGAGGGACCCCACCAGTGCATGAATTCGTGCATCAGGCCTCTAGTATGCATATAAGATCTTTGGTTAATCTCTTCCCGCCATCCCTCCTCCCCACTTCCCTCTGAGATTCATCAGTCTGTTCCATGTTCCCATGCATGTGCGTTGAGTGTCTGCCACCTGGTGGTCAGTGCGCATCATAGCTACCAGTCGAATGGTTGAACAGTTGCTTAGGCTTTTATATATATAGATGTCGCTATCTGGGAGGTCAGAGAAAACACGGCATGTCACGCACAGTGAGTCAGAGTGAGGAAGGAAGGAAGGATGTGCACCAACGTCATCCTCTCCACATGGACACCCAGCTCCTGGGACTAAGACCAGCACGTACGTGTCTGTCCTCCGCGCCACACGCCACAAAGCGCCCGCAGGGGCTGAAGGCAATCCCACACGGGAAGCAGCGGGTCGGGTGTCCTTCGAAACGGCGCTCACACCTACGAGGAAAATAAAAGAAACACCAGGAGTAAAAATTATTTTTTTCATTTTTAACCCAAATTAGGATACTGACCTGTTGCTTTTCTTCACAAAAATGAACAAACTAATAACATTTTTATATGTGAAGATTATTAGACACTGAGCAGGTTATTCTAGAGATCCTCAAAGGTAATTAAAAGACTTCAAAACCATAAATTCTCAAAGATGACCAAACTAACATTAATCAAACTTTTTATATATGAAGACTATTAAGTGATAAGTATATTCTGGAGATCTTTAAAAATATAAAAACCTCCTTTTAAAATCATAAGTTATTTAAATCAATAATTCAAAGGCTGTTGGAAGGTGCAACATTCTATCAAGGCTGGTTAAGTTTTACAACCAACTGTTAGACTTGTTTATTGCAAAACACAACAACACAAAAACAGCCCCTCCAGCGTGGCTCAGGGGTTGACCATCGACCTGTGAACCAGGAGGTCACGGTTTGATTCCTGGTCAGGGCACATGCCCAGGTTGCAGGCTCGATCCCCAGTGTGGGGCATGCAGGAGGCAGCCGATCAGTGATCACTGATATTTCTCTCTCTCTCTCCCTTCTCCCTTTCTCTCTGAAATCAATAAAAATATATGTATATTTTAAATTTAAAACAAAAGTAAGGGAAATGGAGCTGGATTTATTGAAAAAATCGCCCACCTTTTGGGACAGCCAGAGCCAACACTCAAAGGGAAGACCAGAAGCTGTGGTTTTTCCGCATTTATGTGACCTTTTCCGGGAGTAAGTCACTTTTCTGAGAAGGTCAGTGTAAACAGACTCCCCCAACCTTGTCCATCTGAGTTCACAGCGTGCACTTCAATAGACACACGCCCTGCGGTCCTGGCCTCCTCCATGTCCCCCGGCACACCTGCCCCCCGCACCTGCCCCCACACGCACCTGCCCCCACACGCACCTGCCTCCCCGCACCTGCCCCCACACACACCTGCCCCCCCGCACCTGCCCCCCACACATGCCCCCCCACACATGCCCTCACACACACCTGCCCCCCCACACATGCCCCCGCACACCTGCCCCCCCGCACCTGCCCCCACAAGCACCTGCCCCCCACACATGCCCCCCCACACATGCCCTCACACACACCTGCCCCCCCACACATGCCCCCGCACACCTGCCCCCCCGCACCTGCCCCCACACACACCTGCCCCCCCACACATGACCCCGCACACCTGCCCCCCCGCACCTGCCCCCACACACACCTACCCCCGCACACCTGCCCCCACACACCTGCCCCCGCACACCTGCCCCCCCGCACCTACCCCCCCGCACCTGCCCCCACACGCACCTGCCCTCCCACACCTGCCCCCCCGCACCTGCCCCCACAAGCACCTGCCCCCCACACATGCCCCCCCACACATGCCCTCCTGCACCTGCCCCCCCGCACCTGCCCTCATGCACCTGCCCCCCCCGCACCTGCCCCCCCCCGCACATGCCCCCCCGCACCTGCCCTCCTGCACCTGCCCCCCCGCACCTGCCCCCCCCGCACCTGCCCCCCCGCACCTGCCCCCCCACACCTGCCCCCGCACACCTGCCCCCACACCTGCCCCTGCACAGAACGACGGCCTCACCTCAGGGTTCTCAGGTCCCACAGCCGGACCCCGTCACCCACGGCGGTGGTTGCGAACAGATTATAAGCCTGAGGTGGCTGGGTGGTGGATGGCGACCCCTGTGGGTGCAAGGGGATCAGGTGCGTGTTCTAGAGACCGAGCTAGTCACCACCACGCTGCCGACAGCCAGCAGGATCACATCCAAGTAATCACAGACATTCCCAGGAGCTTTTCCCTTACTCATAACAACTTCCTAATTGGACTCCAAAAGCTTCCATGTGAACAATTAATTACCCACGGTGCACTGTGACCTCAAGCTTAGCGATGTACGTTTCCTCCACGGAAAGCCAGGAGGAAGGTCGCAGGACGGAGACATTAGCTCTCCAGGTGCACTGGAAAGGACAGGTTGCCATCCGTGTTCGATGACCTGCCATCCCAGGCCCTCGCGCCCGTGTGAGGACTCGGGCGTCGGCATAGGTCCCCTGCGCGCTGCTCCCTGAGGACCTGCCTCTGCCCGGTCACTGCACGGGGAAGATCTCCCTGTGGCCCGGGCCCTCCGGATCACGCCCCTCTCCAATGGGCGGTGCAGGGACCCGGACGAGGCACCGACGCCTGGATGACAGCCTGTGGCCCGCAAGGACTTCACGCAGACGCGGTTCCCGGGTCACGGCCTGACTTCAGCTATGCCTTCGGCCTAACCTGCAGCATGCCAGACGCACCAAAGGTCAGACCTGCAGCTGCCGTCCAGACGGGCTGGCGCCCAGGCTCCCACACTGCTTTGGGGAGCAACGTGCCCTTTGAAGGGACTGTGCCTCGAGCTGAATGCCCGTCTCCCAGCCAAGCCCGAGCCTAGGCTGTGGGCACTGAAGCCGTTCCTGCCAAAACGACCCGCCGGTCCCGATAGGAGCTGCTGGCCCGGCGGCTGCCCCGCGCTCCTGTGGAGCCTGCGCGGCCGTCACTCCGCCGTCAGGGCTGCCCGACCCTCGCCAGGCCTCAGTGAGGAGGTTCGACTGGGAGGCCCAGCGAGGCTCGGCTCGTGCAACCACCACAGCCCAGCACACACACATTCACCTCCGATGACGTGAAAATGCCTCCAGGGCCCCACATCCAGGCTCGCCGACTTCCTGGTCGACAGGGACTAGCCTTGGGTTTGGTGGGAAACATAAAACTGCGTCTCACAATTGCACGGGTGACAGCCTTGGACATGGCGTTTCAGACGCTGCGCAGGCCCAACCTCACTCACCTGGTTCTGGCAGATCTGGTGGGCGGGCCGGGAATGGACTCCCTGGATCACGGCGGCGCTGCGGCCCGCGTTGAGGTCGAAGACTTCCACTGTCCTGCTCCGGCTGGCGGCCAGCACCAGGTCTGGGCTCTGTTAGGGAACGCCTCTCTAAGGTCCACAGAGGCGGGGTCTCAGCCCGCTCCCCACGCTGGCCCTGCCTCTCTAAGCCGGGGGGGGGAGGGGGGCTGAGGACAAAGGGGAGGTCCGGGCAGAGCAGATTTCAGGGTGAAAGACCATGAGATAAATGAGGGTCGAGGCGCCCGGGAAAGACTCATATCGGAGCTGCTCAGCCGCGCTGCGTGTGCAGGAGGGGCTGGCGCTGAGCCGGTCTGAGGCTGGCAGTGGCCGCGTCCGGGACACATCACAGGTCTGTGGGATCTGAGGACCATTCATGGACTTAAGGGTCACGTGACCCCGTGAACTACCCAACTGCCAGTGCTTAGCCAGACGGCAGGGACATCTACCTGAACCCTGAAAAGCGCCATCGGAGGGGCACGAGGTGGCCCCACGCGGAGAGCAGAGCAGAACCTCCACGCAGGGCGAGGCTGTCAGTTCTGTTTTTAGCAAAAGGTTCGGGAACAAAAATAACGCATATCTAACAGAATATTCTAGAACCTCCTAACACCATAGGCCAGTCCTTAGGAAATTTCAACTACAGAACTCTGCAAAAGAATTCAAATGAGGCCTCTGAATAAATTTAAAAGTAATAAAATAGATTCCTCAAGATTTTGATTTTTGCTTCTAAGTAATTTTAAATCAATGCTTTTTAATGGAAAAGGATAGTGTTAGGCCTAAAAGCTAAAAAAAAGTAAAGCTTTGGGCTCTGTGTTACGTCCCGCTGAATAGCAGCTGTTTCGAGGCACATGGGGTGGGCCTGGCCCCACGGCCAGCGGCGCTGCACTACGTCACGCGGTCCCAGACGCGGAGCCGACACCGCGTGTGCCGCTGCGGGTCAGAGGCGCGCTGGCCCAGGCTCTCTCTGAGGCTCTCTCACTGCTGAGAGGAACCGTCACATCGTGCAGAATCAGTTCAGCCCTCGGGAAGGAGAAAGGATACGGGAATAAAACTCATTGGGGGCGGACAGGCCGGTGATCTCCGCGGCCCCCGTCGTGGGGAGCCGGAACACGCGGGTGCACCTGCTCCTCGGTTTGTATCTGGAACAGACAAGAAGATCAGCCCGTTTCCCTCCACAGCCAAGCGTCCTACTGTGAAACGCTGAACTTTGAAAAAGTGTTCCTACCCCCAATTTAATCACGTTTCATGACGAGGGAACGTGAGTCAGCCACCTTACTGACTTACAACTTCGTGAAAAATACCGTCGTCTCCGCCGCAAACACGGCACTGCTGTCCGTGAGAAAGCACATTCCCTCCCCGTTCTAATCGCGGGCCTCGGAGGCATCCCGCGGGAATCAGACAGAACACCTTCATGTTTCCTAGAGGTTTCATGGCAGGTCTCGGCCGTGGCGCGGACTGCGCGGAGCACAGCCCCAGGCGGGGCGGGGCTGAGTCAGGGTGGCCAGCCTGGCCCGGTGGGGGAGGCCTGGGGCCCTGGCAGGTACAGCAGGTGACAGGGCAGAGCTGCTGGGGGCTCAGTGAGGGAGAACCAGGCCATGAGCCCACCTTCGACGGACAGGTGAGTGCGGGGTGGGGTCTGGGCCAGGACACGCAGAGCCAGGCATGGAGGTGGGCGACACAGGTGACCCGGGGGCAGGAAGGACCCCAGTGTACGGGGACCAGCTGGGGCAGCTCAGGCTCCAGGGCAAAGTGGGCGGAGTCCCGGGGTCGGGCGTGAAGCTCAGGACGGGCGTGGAAGCAGGAGGCAGCCCCCCGCGCCGCGGTAACATGAGGCCCCCCCGTTTGGATGGAAACTGCGTCAGTGTAGACATTGCTTCCCACATCACCTGTCGCTGAAATGCTTCCTCCCACTGCAGAGACGAGGCCCCGGGGGCCGCCCACCTTTTCAGCTCGTCTCTGCGGGTGTCCAGCTGGTGCCTGAGCAGCTGGAGCTCGGGGCCCGAGGACACGAGCATGAACGAATCGAGGTAGTAGAACTGCGCGTGGTGCACCGGCTCCGGGAACACGTCTGTGCCCTGCAAAGCAAGTCACGCCGTTACCCACACGCTACCCACACGCTACCCTCACGTCGCCCTCACGCTTATCCCACTGGGATAAGCACCGCCGCTCTAACCGGCGTTCTTCCATCTTCACACCTGGCATCCGCCTGTTCTAAACGTTAGACAGTCTCTGCTCAACCAGTTCCTTCTCCCTCCCTCCTTCTAAAAGATGCTGTGACTAGATTTTTCTGTCATGAGTGTTTTGAGGTCTGGCCATTGAAAACTTTAAAATAAAAGACACGTAAAACTTGGCAGCAAAGATATTAAGTATCAAGGATTTTGTTAAAGCCAAAATCTTACACAGGTTTTAAATGTAGTTTTGAGGGGCCCACGCCCACATTTCACAGCCCACACATGCGGCCGTAACACCCCCCACAAGGAAGGGGCTCCTTGAAAGCGGGGCCACCGCCCGACCCCGGAGCCTGTGTCCCCCCCAAGGCCTCCTGGCGCCACCCATTCCTGCAGTGAGCCTGGCAGGCTGGCAGGGCGAGGCTCTCGGGTCCTGTTGTCACCTCCCCTCTTGTCCTCTCCCGTCTCTCCTCCCGTTCCGCTTCCGAATGACCTGCAGGTTCATGGAAACCAGCTGTTTTCTCCCCAAAAGGCACTTCCTCCCCATTCCACGCCCTGGGCCGCTGTCCCTGCCTCCACTGCACTCATACTCGACGCACACGTAAAGGTTTCAGTGTTAACAGCTTTGCCATCTCGAGACCTTAACAAACGAAAGGCATGTTTCACTGCATGTATGTGTGTGTTACACGTGTGTCCACCGTGTGTTAAGAACAGTTCAGTCACTAATTTCAGGGCCGGAAGCAAACTCCTGGTCTCCCCGTTTCCCACCTCCTGGCGTGGAGAAGGGTCTGCCTGCCCCACTGGGCTTCCCTGGCCTCGAGGTGGCAGGGCTGGCCACCAAAATCGCCAGGAATCACCGCTCACCAGGCACAGGGCGGGCTCCCGGCTGCGGGCCGACCACACCCTCACGGTCCCGTCCAGGGAGGCTGACAGCAGCCACCGGGCGTCGTGGCTCCAGCCCAGGGCGCTCACTGCCCCATCGTGACCTAAAGGAGACGGGGGGGGGGGGGGGGGGGACCAAGGGACCGGGAGATAAAGGTCTGATTTGATTGGTTCTGATCAGCTCTGACAGGACCCAAGAAAAGATGGCTCTGCTGCCCCCTGGTGGCCTTTCAGGGAGTTTCCGTCTCGCTGCTGCTGAGCTGACAATGGTCACTGGTAATGGCAGTTGAGGCTCTGCACCACTGCCTAGGTGCCCAGGTGCCCGGAGGTCCAGGTGCCCGGGTGCCTGGAGATCCAGGTGCTGCCCCCCGCACAGCCCAGGGGAGGGCAGCCCCACCCACCGTCCAGCTACGGGACCTCCACACGCACCCTCTTTCCAGCCGAGCGGCTCCCTCTCCTGGCTCAGGTCACCCTGACTCCCTCACCCATTCGGCAAAGAGCTGACGAGGCCACACACCAGAGGGACGCCCGCCCACGGGAAGTCACCACGTGTAACTGGTCTCCGGCCACAGCTCTGGGCCCACAGGTGACCCCACGCTGGGTGGAGGGACAGGCTCAGCGGAGGTCAGGGCTTAAACCTCACTGCTTCCTCCCCCGACTCAAGTCCGGTTCTACTCTGGTCTTGTCTCAAAGGAAACGGAAGTGGCCTCAGCGATCAACACTGGGCGGGAGAGGCTGCCGTAAATCCACGGTGACCGGGGGCGCATATCTTACCCGAGAAAACAGCAGGCGCTCCAGTCAGATGGGCATCGAAGACCAGTGCCAGGTGGTCGGCCAGGCCACAGGCCAGCCGGCGCCCGTCTCCTGCTCGAGAAAAGCAGAGACGGCGTTCAGGTGACTGATCCGTTGCCTCGGGAAGCGACGGCATCGGAGACGAGCAGGTCCCGGCTCCCCTTCGGCTGAACCCCAGCCCTGAGGCCGCTGGGCTTCGTCCACAGGGAGCCGAGGACGTGAGGATGAGGCGCCAGGGCGGGTCCGAGCCCGGAGCTCCCTGGACCACGGGCACCGCCCTGGGCCCGTGCCGTCGGCCTCCCCCCGCCAGCCCCGCAGACTTGTAAGCGGCATGTTTGCTAAGCAGTTCCGTCTCCCGTCTCCCGAAGAGGAGGGAGAAATCAACTACGACGTCCTCCAGGATGTTCAGACTGCCGACCCCACCTCACAATCCCACGCTCAGTAACAAGCGCGTCCAACGTCACGAAGCTGTCGTTCCCTGATAACCCCCAGCTCTCATCTCCCAGGCTGCCCCACAGCGTCCTCGGCTGGGATTCCACGAAAAGCAAAGGGGATGCAGCGTGGCTGTAACCAGCCTCAGGGGTCCACCCGGGGCACTCGGGCAGCGGCTGGGCACACTGGAGGGGGTGGCCCGGGTGCAGCACCGGCCGGGCCCCGCCCACCGCGGACCGAGGGCAGGGCCTGGGGACCAGCCTTTACTCTGAAAGGAGCTGAGCTCCGTGAGATCGGGAGCTGCTGAGGAGAGCCGCCTCCTCTCTCCTCCCAAATCCATGAGGAAAACGCCGGCGGCCAGGAGGGAGGTCTGGGGAGGGGTCTCGATGCCCTGGAGACAGGACAGCTGCCACAGAGCCGAGCGGCCTGGCCGCGGAGGGCCAGCGCTGACGGACACACAGTCCTCGCCTGTGGGCCCCTCCGCCCACCAGGGGACCGGGAGGGGCCGCTTTTCCTCCCCACACAGACCCTCCGAGCAGCCTCCCCGGGCCCCCACGTGAGGAGAAGGCGGACAGGCGACTCCGCGGGCCTGGAGTGCAGACGAGCCCAGGCTGTGCGGCCGGCTTGGCACCCGCTCCTCCCACACCCGGGGCGAGTGCTGGTCTCGGTCTAAACCCAGCACTGCCCTGCGGTTCCAGGCCACCGAGGTCACGAGGTCACAAGGTCGCAAGGTCACTTAAACTCTCCGCACAAGGGAGCACCTGCCCACACCGTACCTGAGAACTGCACACAGCGCACGGCCACCGGGCCCTGGGCCACAGCCAGCCGCCTGCGGAGCTGGGTCGGCGCAGGGCGGTCCGAAGGGCACTCCTGACTTGAGGAGGCAGAGAAGACAAAGGTCAGGAGGGAGTCGAGGTGAGATGGGAAATAAAACGCACTGATCTCCCCGTTTCTGTGTAATTCCACCCATCGGCATGGATGCAGACGCACATAAACTCTTACGTTCAAGACCATGAAATGACTCTTGAGACAGACTAGCATTCCTTCGTGCCAAGACGCAGGTGTTTAAGCACAAAACACCAAGCACTGGCCACATGTACGTGGCCTGGCGGGACTCGGTGACGGCTCAGGGGAGGGGAGGGCTCTGCTCTGAGTTTAGACCCCATGGAGGTGTCCCCGACACAGACTGCTTCCATCGTGAGCAGATCAGCACCTTCCCAGCTTTTAAAAGAAATCAGGGACAGGCTGACGGACATACATCTATGGTGCACACATCTGTGTACACATGTACATGCGTCAGGGTTGACTTTGACTGAAGGACATACATAGTGCATGCACATGCCTGTGTACATGTGTACATACACACAGACACATATAGGTCTACACCTGTATGAAAAGTCAGTGAACTGTTTAAAGGGTTTCTCCAAATCACCAAGTTTACTCGGAAGGTAAGCCAGCTGCCCACCAGGGGTGAGTGCTCCTGCGTCGTGAAGGTCTCTTACAGCCTCTCTTGACATTGGTCTTGGGTGAGAACATGGTCACACTGCAGGAAGGAAACGCTCACGTCAGCCTCCGAGGTCACGGGCCGCAGCTTCTTAAGAGAAGAGTGAAAAACACAGCAAAGCACACGTGCCATCGGCGTCCCAAGGCAGTGACACACAGAGTGATTGAACTCTGAGACTCACGTCAGCACTGGCCAATCCGTGCTGGGGAACGCACTGCACCGGGTAGCAGTGTACTGACACGGAAGGCGCTGGTCATGCCGCCGTGGTCAGGCCGCCGCGGAGGAGCCAGAGGGCTGGGCGGGGCCAGAGGCAGGACTTTGTACAGAGGGAGCAGGGCCAGGCCACTCTGCAAGCACCACCCGGGGGGCCTCGGGGCGGTGCCCCTGGGGAGGGATGACGGGGAGGCCAGGGTGGCTACAGGGGGAGCATGGCAGAGGGGAGATCAACGGGGACGAGTCAACCAGGGCCCCCAGGCTTCCAGCTCACAGGCTGTTTCGTGACGGGGTTCAGAACAGACAAAGGGTCAAGATTTGAGGGGCAGTGTCTGCTTCTGAGACACACGGGCCCTGAAGCACCAGGACCCATGGCTGCTGCACCTGAAAGTCCTCGCGAGCCCAGCTCCCAGCCCGCCTCCCCGCTCGGCCCGCAGTCAGCCCCGCTGCGCCCCAGCTCTGGGAACAGCGATTTTAACACCCTGCGGTCAGAGCGAGGCTGCGGTCTGGGGGGGGACAGTGCGGTCAGGCCATGTCCCTCCTCACAGGTGGTCAGTCACCACCACTGCAGCCAGGCAAGGACCCAGGGGCCAAGGGGCCGGTGCACAGTGAGCGCTCAGCAGGCTGGCCCTGCAGCGGCTGCATGGCTGTGACGGGCCGGCCCATTCTAACTGCAGCTCCCACCTGTCTCCCGGCCCTCAGGACACACTAGACCTGCTCCCGTGGGAGCGGCCAGGAGCCCTCTACTCACTGGGGCGCAGCCGTGTACCCGGAGGACTGGACGCGGCTGTGGAAGACCAGGGGCTGGTCCCGCGGGGCGCTCTGAGCAGCTGGCAAGGCGGTTAGAGAAACGAGAGAAAACATCTCATGATCCATCGTCTCCCAGCGCCCACAACGGCCCGCTCTGCTGGCCCCTGGAGAAGCAGCAGTTCCTGAGTCCTGTGAGTTGTACGCAGTTCAGGAGAAGAAACACTAGAGCAGTGGTCAGCAAACTCATCAGTCAACAGAGCCAAATATCAACAGCACAACGATTGGAATTTCTTTTGAGAGCCAAATTTTTTAAACTTAAACTTCTTCTAACGCCACTTCTTCAAAATAGACTCGCCCAGGCCAGTGGTATTTTGTGGAAGAGCCACACTCAAGGGGCCAAATAGCCGCATGTGGCTTGCGAGCCGTGGTTTGCCAACCACTGCACTAGCACATTCCCTGCATAGAAACATGTGAGGGGCAGGAACAAAGGGCCTGGACAAACCCACGCCCCCTACCGTCCTCCCCCCGCCCCCCCCCCCGGCATCACACGACGCTAACGACAACAACGTCTGTATTTTCATGTTCATGTTTCATGTCACACTGACCGGCTTGGTGGCGGCTGGCCGGCTTGATACGTGTCTCCTCAGTGGCTCCGAAGTACAGAGGGGAGGTCGGCGAGACCCCGGAGCTACAAACAGAGAACTGCACCGTGGGAGCTGTTCCCACAAAACATGGCCTGAGGGCAGTCACAGACCAGTCCCTGCAGGTGGGGCATGAGCTGAGCGGGGAGGCCACCTCACAAGCTTATTCTTATCTTCCCAAGAAGTGAATTTGTATTTTAATAAAAACATTGTTTTATAATCTGCACTCTATCCTGAAATACAACAGTGTGTCACATTAAAATAAACTTAAGGTTACTATAGTTGGGAGTTTACTGAACTTTGCTCTAAATTCTACCAACTGATACAGGGGCACGTATAGCCCCTAACTGGCAGACCCACCTGAGAAGACCCACCTGCCAGACCCACCTGAGAAGACCCACCTGGCAGACCCACCTGGCAGACCCACCTGGCAGACCCACCTGGCAGACCCACCTGAGAAGACCCACCTGGCAGACCCACCTGGCAGACCCACCTGGCAGACCCACCTGAGAAGACCCACCTGAGAAGACCCACCTGGCAGACCCACCTGCCAGACCCACCTGAGAAGACCACCTGAGAAGACCCACCTGAGAAGACCCACCTGAGAAGACCCACCTGGCAGACCCACCTGGCAGACCCACCTGAGCAGACCCACCTGAGAAGACCCACCTGGCAGACCCACCTGAGCAGACCCACCTGAGAAGACCCACCTGCCAGACCCACCTGAGAAGACCCAACTGCCAGACCCACCTGAGAAGACCCACCTGCCAGACCCACCTGAGAAGACCCACCTGAGAAGACCCACCTGCCAGACCCACCTGAGAAGACCCACCTGCCAGACCCACCTGGGCAGCACTGAGAGCTGCGTTCCCAGGTGGGGGTGCTGCTGGGACCTCACCAGAGCGGCCGGGTCAACCTCCAAGCCGGCGATCTCGTTCCCAAACATGGATGCGAGTAGGCAGAAGGCCTGACGGGTGGTGACAGAATGAAAGACTGACTGTGGTGCCATCTTGAACGAGCAAGCCCCACGCAGTGCACACAGTCATCGCCACAGGGAGCCGCGTCCCTCGCAGCAGCCGCGCTGCCGGACCGGTGGGGAGTCCGCTCAGCACCGTGGCTCCTCACAACTTCCCCACGAAGGCCTCACGGGAAAGCGGGCATGTCACACGGAGAGGAAAGGGAGCATGAGCACGCGGGCGGACGGACAGATGGACGCCCCCAGACGCCAAGGTCGGGAGCGCCGAGGACTGACCTTGCCACGGCTGCTCATCACAGAACACGACCCGGCCACCTGAATGCTGAGGTTCTGAAAATCTGAATTTTCACAAAGAGAAATAAGCGACGTCTAAGGGCTTTCCGCCCTAAAACTTCCTCCCAACAACAAAGATAATATTAACATGACGCGAAATGTCCGTCAAAGGCGGTTTGAACCCGCGCTCACCCTTGTAATGTAGGGCAGCCTCCAGCTCAAAGCTCGCCAGGTTCAGTATGAATAACCCAGTGGAGCTTCCAACCCACACACAGCCGGTCCTCTCCGGGGAAAGACTGCAAAGAGAGGCACGTGGACTGGCCTTATTTGTGAGCCTTCAGTTCCACGGTGTCGTCACCGAGCGTGACCCGTGCTCCTGTGAGCACCGCGTAACCGCGGAGACCGCGCGGGCTGCCGGTGAGTGTGCCTGCCGCCTACGAGCTCCGAGCTACGCGCACCCACAGGGGCTGGTGCCAGAGGTTTGGGTGTCCCTGGAATCCAGTCTCCGGTGCTGATCTGCGACATCTGTACTTCTCCCGAGGTCACGAGAGGTCAGTGCCGCGTCCCCCGCAGGACAGCGCACGCAGGCGGCCCTGTGAGGCTCCTGCCCTCACGGCCGCGGCAGCTTTGCACACAAGAAGCCAACTCCGGAGGAAGTACCCAAAGCAGCAGAGCGCCAGCGCAAACACAGCTCTGCTGTCTCCTCTTTGTTTTCAGTTTACCAACCAGATGCAAGTCCTCTGTGATGGTGCGCCCCCTGCTGGCTAGGCAGGCGGGGACGCAGGGCCTCCAGGCCCCCTGTCTCCCTCCAGCACCTGAGGACCCGTGAGCCAGGCACCAGCCTCGTCACCAGACACCTCCAGCAGCCCAGCTTCCCGGGACACATTCCCGGCGTCCTCACCTCCAACACCAGACCACAGAGCAGCGAGCCAGTTGTCCTGGAGGGAAACCGGACCCGAGACGCGTACAGACCCTTCCCGCCACGGCCCTGCCCGAGAGACGGGCCTCCACGGTCTCAGACCCCACAGTCAGCTCAACTGCCCGCCAGGCGACTGCTCCGCTCGGCCTCCAGCCCCGGTGCCACCAGGCAGGGGCATCTGGGCAGGCAGGGCCACCCCAGCCAGGCCCAGGCAGGGCTGCAGCCTCCCCCCGCCCCGCCTCCTGGGGGGCCGGAGTCCTTAATCTTGTCCGGAACCTCCCACGCTCCGTGCCGCAGGTGAACACACTCACCACCTCCCTGTTAATCCCAGTGAAACAGCGGTTCCTTGTGCTGCCAAGTACCTATAACATGTCTACCAAACACAGGTGAGTAAGCTCATCGGGGACCATGGTAACACGTGACACACGGCACACAGTGCAGAATGACGTAGGATTGCGGCTCCCTCCACCCACCACACAGGCCAAGAGCTGCCTACGTTTTATGAGCAACATTAAAATGACTCCATTTCTCATGCAAATACGTTGAACATAACTGACCAAGGTTACCAACTTGAAGACTTGAAATACGCAACGCTAACAACACTGACAGCTACATAGACACTAAAATAGCTGGGTCGTTGCCACCACCTGAGAAACGAACCTGCCTTGAGAGGTTTCCTCCCGGGCCCCGGCCGAGCGATCACACTCACCATCCACGCCCGGGACCGAGGCCCGGCGGCAGGTCGCAGCGCGCCAGGCTCAGGACGGGGAGCGCCACGTCGACCCCGTCCCCTCTGTCCAGCCCCCTCTCTCCTGGAAGAGTCAGTGACAACCCTACGTGGAGGGGAAGCATTGGCGGGGGGGGGGGGGGCACACTCAGGTGCTGCCGGGTCAGATAGGGGACGAGGGACACAGGCTGCTTCCTCGGAGAGGACACGAGGCCGCAGAGCGCGGGCGTCCAGTACAGGCCACAGAGGGCGGAGGGCTCGGCCGCCGTGGTCACAGCGGTTTGAGCTTTCCTTCATGATAAACGGGCACTGACAGAAGGAATCACGAAAGCCAAGCCCGAAGGCATCAGGAAAGGCAGACGCCGGATAAAGGCAGTTCCTGGCGATTTTTAAGAGGAATGGCTAAAGTCATCGGGAAAAGCAAGAAACGCAACTGAGCGGATGCTGCCCTCGGCGGTGCCGGCCGAGGTGGCCTGCAGCCCGGAGCCTCGGACAGCACTCCCGCAGGAGGCCTGCCGACTAGAGGCAGCAGCAACGTGGGACGTGAGCCCTGGGCTGGGGGGGTGGGTGGAGGGCAGGTGATAAGTAACAGGGCGGGCGGGGCCCATCCAGGTGGAACCCAGACTGAGTGAGGGCGCAGTCTGCTTAGCGAGGAAAACCCACGGCAGCTGGAAGGCGTTCACCCTGGACCCTCATCGCCATGACAACCACCCACAAGGAGTGTTCACTATATCCTCCCCCTGACCCCCACCCGAGACCTGTGGTGCCTGCAGAGGTCTGAGGTCAGGACCTGTCCCTGCTGCGACCCCTCCTGCCTCACATCAGGGGTCAGAGGTGAGAGGTCAGGGGCATCACCTGGCCGGCTGGCATAGAAACTCTCCATCTCTTTCCTCAGGTCCACGCGCGTCACACGACGATAATGATGACCTTCCACCAAACTGAAGATGCACAGCTGGCAAACGAGACGGGTGCCTCACCCGCGTCAGCAGGCACGAGGAAAGGCGGGGAGAGCCCGACGAGGGACGAGGGTGGGAGCAGCCAACAGACAAGGCGCATGGCCCTGGGGTCCCCGAGCCTCTGCCCTGGTCTGAGCCCCACCCCTCGGCCCCCGCTGACCGTGGCTGAGGGCACTGTCTCGGGTGCGGGCACCACACAGGCCTCCACAGACCCCCTGTGGCTCCCCCAGGTGCACGCCACCAGGCCCCGGGACATGCAGGTGACAGCGGTTACCCTGCCAGGTGTGCCGCTCCAGGAGGCCCCGAGCCCTGCCCTCACCTGGCCCTCGGCGCCCCCGGCCACCAGCTGCTGGCTCTCCCCATCGATGAAGAGGCTCAGGACGGGGGAGGCTGGTGAGAGGAAGAGACGGTCATTACCCTCAAGGGCACTGGCACAGTTTAAAGGAAACTGTCAGCCTTACTTATTCCTTCAGTCGATTCCGACTGTTCTGACACACTTTCTCCACAGGAAGAGGAACAGCGAGTGCAGCTGTGAACGCTCCTGAGCACCGGGCCAGCAGGGTGATCGGCCTCTGCCCGCGGCATCGCCCCCCGAGTCGCTGGCTGGGGGGTGGGGGCCGCACAGCAAATGCCGGAGCACAGACACCCCAGGACGGTCCTCGATGGCCAGGCTCCGGGAAGCTAAGGGTTCGTGAGGATCAGCAGTTCAATGGCCCCTTTTTAGACGTGCTGCCTAGGAGCCATTTCACTGAGGGCACACTGTGCACCCAAACTGCCAAGACCTTGGGAGGAGAGTTACCATAAATGGATGTTAAAAAGCACCCCACGTCCTAGAAACCACGCATGGCATCAAAACCAAGTTTGTGACTGTTTTCTGGGAGTAATTCCAGCGTAACCCCAGGCACGGGCTCTGGCCCTGCGCTGGTGTGGCCCCCGAGCTGTGACAGCAGCGGGTCCCCACAGACCGAGGCCCTCGGGGGACGCGGAGTCAGGGCGGCACCCGATCCCCTCACGCAGCTGCCACGCTCCCTTCCCAGGAGAGGAGCGCCGGGCCTCGCTCGGACCGCACACAGGACCCCGAGGGACCAGGAAACCCCTCCCGGGAGGACGCGCACACAGGACCCCGAGGGACCAGGAAACCCCTCCAGGGAGGACGCGCACACAGGACCCCGAGGGACCAGGAAACCCCTCCCGGGAGGACCGCACACAGGACCCCGAGGGACCAGGAAACCCCTCCAGGGAGGACCGCACACAGTACCCCGAGGGACCAGGAAACCCCTCCCGGGAGGACCGCACACAGGACCCCGAGGGACCAGGAAACCCCTCCAGGGAGGACCGCACACAGGACCCCGAGGGACCAGGAAACCCCTCCCGGGAGGACGCGCACACAGGACCCCGAGGGACCAGGAAACCCCTCCCGGGAGGACGTGCACACAGGACCCCGAGGGACCAGGAAACCCCTCCCGGGAGGACCGCACACAGGACCCCGAGGGACCAGGAAACCCCTCCTGGGAGGACCGCACACAGGACCCCGAGGGACCAGGAAACCCCTCCCGGGAGGCGCTGGGGCCCGGCATGGAGGTCGCCCAGCCCTGGCACCTCACAGGCCCCACAGAGACCGGCTCCACCGCCGGGCCTGTGTGTGACCGTGGGCGGTGTCCGCTATGACCAAGGGAACTGACTGAGGAGTGTGGCGACCCGGCCGCGTGCCTGGGCCCACCGGGCAGTCGTCCTGCCAACACGCAGCTCCGGGACCTGCTCCGTGCGACAGCGGTGGCCGCGCCTCCCCACACCTCTACCTTCCACAGCTCCCAGCCACGCTCAGACTTGAACGCTAAAATGAAGACCGTGTGGGAGGGAGACCGCTAGAGAGGGGTGACACCGATCTCCGACTGGCGCTCCGTGTGCCGACCCCACCTGCCCCAGGAGAGCGCAGACGCGTTGCCACGGTCAGAACCAAGGTCAGGGCCAGTTACCTGTCAGCACCGCCGAGCTGTGCATCAAGGCCCCCGCGCGGCAGTCCCACACCTGCGGGCAGACACACAGCTCCTTCAGGGGCTCGCCCTCCAGCCAGCACTCGAGGCAGCTACAGGCCAACCTGCGAGTGCTTTCCTAAAGAGCAGACGGCGACAGGAGGGGAACGAGGGAACTGCACACCCAGGGAGACGTCGGGCTCCTAGGAAACACGCGAGGGCGAGGCAGACACCCAGCACCGCGCACCCGCGAGGCCGGGCCGCACCCACACGTGGGCCTTACGGGCCAGCGGCGAGGTGGGAGTCCACCTGCTCTGCACGCTCACGGGGAGAGCGGTGCGTGCGCCCAACACTCAGCTCCTTTAATTCCCACGAGGGCCGTGAGGCGCCGGCACCGCAGGTCCAGTCTCCACTATTCCCAGAGGGGAGTGGGGGCACAGCACGGCGGGCACCCCTGTGGGCAGCAGAGGGTACTGGGAGCTGGGGTGACACCCTCCGCCGGCTGCGCCTGGCACGGCCTCCGGGTGCCGAGGGAGGTGAGCTGTCCCTCCGTCCGCCCGTGAGCGTGGGGTCAGCGCTCTCACTCCTCTCCCTCTCACGGCACTGTCCTCACTCTGTCACCCAGCCATCGTGACACCGGCTGACGGGGACTGCGATGGGGACTGAGCTTGCATTTTAATTTATTTTCTTCTGGAGCCCAATTCTGTTCTGATTGAGTCCTGATACCGGACAACGGTTCTGCTGCTCCAGGGCCGTTGTCAACGCGGCAGAGAAATCAGTTTTCTCCCCGAGGCCCTGCATCCGGAGGCACCCAGCTGACTCAATGCCTCGAGCCCACAGGGGAATTCGGGGACAGAAGAGGTGCTGCGAGCATCATCGGCTCCCGCACCGGCCGTGGCCCCGCTGAAATGGTGGCGGAAGGTCAGGAGGGCAACCATTGCGCAGACGCCACATCCCTGCCTCCGCTCGTCTGTCTGCAGGCGGGGCCGCCCCTACCTTGAAGCTTCTGTCCTCAGACCCCGAGACGACCACATGCGCTTGCCACGCACAGAACTCGGCTGCGGTCACGGGGCCCTGGTGCCCCTCCAGCTCGGCGCGCGCGGTCCGGCTCTGCGGGTTGCACAGTGAGACCAGTCACTGGATGTTCCAACAATGGCTGCTGAGAAGTCACCTGTGTCTCGCAGGAGAGTTTCCGTTAAAATGCACCTGCAGAACTCCCTCTCCCAGGCCTGACGCTCCCCGGGCACGGAGCTGACACCAGACAGCGGAGCACGGCGTCCGGGGCCGCAGGAGCCGGTGGCCACAAACACCGCCGAGGCCGACCGCAGCAGGCCCTTCCCTCAGGATGTGCTCGCAGCTCCAGCCGAGGCCCCGTGAAGCCTTCCCAGCCCCCGTCCCAGGACACTACGAATGCCTCCGTCTGTGACGTCACCTCCGACACTCCCTTCCCCAGGGTGAGCCTCCAGCGTACAGCCAGTGAGCCGAGACGCGTCCAAAGGCAGGTGTGCCCCACCGCCTGCACACAGCAGGCCCCGCCATAATCGCCAACACGACGCCCCATCTCTGTCCTCCCTGCCCTTCGGTTTTAACGTGGATGTGGCAAGGGATTCTCGGGGGGCCAACAGCGTGCTCAATCACTGTGCTCGTGACACCACAGCCTGTCCCCACAGCGCGTCCCATGCGAGCACGGGTCCAAGGGAACAGAGCCCCGTCCGCTGTGTGACACGGGCCCAAAAGCTGTTCCAGGGCCCAACACGAGCCTCAGTGACCACAGAACCTGCAGGGGGCAGCACATTCACGCCAGCTGATCCCGATGAAGGACCAACGAGAAGGTCCAATTCTCAGTGGGAAGCAAGTGCTGATGAGAGAGACAGGAAAGGCCCACACTGTGAGGCTCTGACAGAGAAGACCGGAAATACACGTGTTCCGTGTTCTGTGTTCCGGAGCATGTGTGTGCCCTGGTCCCCGGGCGTCATGGCGAGACCTCCATCCACATGAGAGAGCAGCATCTGGCTCCAGGGGCCTCCATTGCAAGACACAGATACGTGCTCACTCACTCTCCTAACGTGTTCACAGAAACTCGCCCGTTAGGGCCCTGCTGACAAGAGCAGGTGGACCTTGCCGTGAGGCCCTGCAGGCCCACAGCCGCCTCTCACCTGCACGTCCAGCACGAGGACCCTGTTGCCAGCGCACACCGCAGCCATCTGGTCGTCCGGGCTGAACCTCACGCACCGCACCTCTCCCAGGCGGGTGCCCAGGACGAGCCCGCGCGGGTCCGTCCCTGGGAGGGGCGGGGGTGGGGGGAAGGGGTGCCGCCATTAGTTGGTCATCAGAGGCAGGACTGCGCGTCCCGGGGAGTCGGCTCCCGGGCAGGGACCCGCTCTCAGGGTGACTGGGCTGTCAGACGACTGGATCTTTGAGAGAATTAGACAAGCTGAATATAAAAATTCCCCTGGAAATACGTGGAATTGCCCAGAACTGCCAATAGCGTGTGAGAACCCGTCCGTGCAGCCCCGTGAAGGGGAGAATGAGCTTGTTCTGACCCACTGCGGGGTGGGACACCGGACACCCCAGAGCCCGGTGCCTGTGTCCTGGGAGCAGATCTCCACATACCAGGTCCACGTGGGGCTCCGCTTACAGACAAACTTGGGGAGCTCTGCCCCTCCTACAATGAGACTGTCTACCAAGACCCCAGGAGGGAGCAGATTCCTAACAGGTGGCTCACTGTAAGCAGGCACATGTGCATACTATACACACATGTACCTGTGTAGGTGTGCGCTACGTGTGTGTTCCATGTGTGTAGTGTGTACACATGCCCACATGTGCATATATACTGTATGCATGTGTACTGTATGTGCTTGTGTATGTGTGTGCTATAACTGTATGCATGCACATACCATATGTACATGTGTGTGAATGTACTAAACACATGTGTACTGTGCCCATGTCCCTGTGTGCATGTATGCTGTGCATGTGCATACTAGATGTGTGTGCTATAAATGTATGCACATATATACCATATGTGTATGCATGTGTGTATGAGTGTATTATGCATGTGTGTATTGCTGTGTACATATGTACATGCTTATGTAGTATGTATGAGCTATGTAGTGTGTATACATGATGAATATGTGTACTGTGCAATGTTTGTACATAATGAATATGTGTGCATGTGCATACATTGTAGTAGGCATGCATGTGTGTACATATGTGTACTGGTGCTATGTACGTGTGCATGTGTGCTTGTATTTGTGTGCATGTGTACACATGCTTACATGTGTATGTGCATGTTGTGCATGTGTGTACATAAAGTATACATATGTGCATGTACTGTGGGTGGGTATGTGCTATGTGTGCATGCATGTTTGTGTTTGCATGCATGTGTATATATATACACATGTGAGTGTGTGCTGTGTTATGTGGTGTGCACACATGTGTGTGTATTGTACATGTGTGTGTGTGTACTGTGTGGGGTGCTATGTGTGTGTGCTTACATGTGTGACTATGTGTGTGCTATATTGTGTACTGTGTGTGCATGTGTGCATATTGTACATGTACATTCATGTACTGTGGGGGGCTGTGTGTGTACATGTGTGTTTGTATTTGTGTGCATGTATTTACATGAGTATGTGTGTGCTACCATGCATGTGCATGTGTGTAGATGTCAGTGGTGACACCTGATATTGCAGTGACCATACTATGGAGAAGGTGGAGTATAAACTATTACATAGGTTGCTGTCTAAAATTAGTTGGTTTAGGAGTAATTCTGTAACTTCTGAGTGTAGCTCCATACTGTGGTCCTCACCAACGTCTCACCTCCATCTGGTAAAACTCAGACACACCGCCCTCAGCCACAGAGCTTGGTCTCGGCTCCTCAGAGAGGCCAAGCTCGTGGCGCCCAGGCCAGGCCCCCAGATCCCTCGGCCTCACAAGCGCTCCCAGCGCTGCCCACCCTCCCACCTGCCACCGCCCGGACGGCTCCACGTGAGCGTGTCGGCCATGATCTGCCTACGCCTCACTCTCCAGGGCCCCGCATGACTGGTGACTGCTACATGCCCGTGTTTCTCACTCTAAGCCGTGAACCTGCCCCAAATCCATAAGGAAAGAATATTTCAACTCCCTCCAGGTTTGAGTGCCACAAAAGCCACAGGTTTCAACGCAAGAAAATGTGGAGATAAACCCACTGAGCTCGGGAAGCGGCTTCTCGCTCGGCCGTGTTCCGCCAGCTCCCCACCTGCCTTCCACGTCACAGGGGCCAATCGGGACCAGCCCCCCATGCACCCGGGCTCTTTAGGTGAAGCTGGCCCGGGACGGTGTCAAATGGTTTAGGTCTGCACTCACCCTGAAGCGCTTTCTCTCTGCACTCGTCCAGCCTCCACATCATCACGTGGTCTTGGGAGGCAGAGCAGACCACAAGCGGGTGCCCCCTGTTGCCAAACGCCACGGCAGTAATTGGCTGATGGTGTCCTCTTAAGATCAGAAGCTAAAAAACTCACAAAAACATCATTGATTAGAGGTAACAACCAAAATAACATACAATGTAACCTCAAACCTAAGAAATTAAATGGATTGAATTTTTCAAATATGTTGACTTCGCGTATTCATTTATTAAAACCCTGTGTACTACTAAATGAATGTCTCGGGCTGGGCACAGCACCGTAGCTCAGGATCACAAGTAACAGGCAGCAGGAAAGGGCAGCGCCCTCACCGCACTTACCCACTGTGTGTGACTGAACGGCACACGCTGCACCCACCGCATGCCAGGGAGGGGACAGCTGTGTGATCAGGGGAGGGGACGGCTGTGTGATCAGGGGAGGGGACGGCTGTGTGATCAGGGGAGGGGACGGCTGTGTGACCGGGGAGGGGACGGCTGTGTGATGAGGGAGGGGACGGCTGTGTGATGAGGGAGGGGCCGGCTGTGTGATCAGGGGAGGGGACGGCTGTGTGATCAGGGGAGGGGACGGCTATGTGACCGGGGAGGGGACGGCTGTGTGACCGGGGAGGGGACGGCTGTGTGATGAGGGAGGGGACGGCTGTGTGACCGGGGAGGGGACAGTGATGAGGGAGGGGACGGCTGTGTGACCAGGGAGGGGACGGCTGTGTGACCGGGGAGGGGACAGTGATGAGGGAGGGGATGGCTGTGTGACCGGGAAGGGGACGGCTGTGTGATCAGGGGAGGGGACGGCTGTGTGACCGGGGAGGGGACGGCTGTGTGATCAGGGAGGGGATGGCTGTGATGGGGGAGGGGACGGCTGTGTGATGAGGGAGGGGACGGCTGTGTGATGGGGGAGGGGACGGCTGTGTGACCGGGGAGGGGACGGCTGTGTGACCGGGGAGGAGACGGCTGTGTGACCGGGGGAGGGGACGGCTGTGTGACCGGGGAGGGGACGGCTGTGTGACTAGGTTTGTGAACTGGGGAAGAACAGGCTTTAGCACATTCAACATGTTTTCATTTTGCCGAAACCGGTTTGGCTCAGTGGATAGAACGTCGGCCTGTGGACTCAAGGGATCCCAGGTTCGATTCCGGTCAAGCGCATGTACCTTGGTTGCGGGCACATCCCCAGTAGGGGGTGTGCAAGAGGCAGCTGATCGATGGTCCTCTCTCATCGATGTTTCTAACTCTCTATCCCTCTCTCTTCCTCTCTGTAGAAAATCAATAAAATATATTAAAAAACAAACAAACAAAAAAAAAACATGTTTTTCTTTAACTGGTGTGGTCACCAGATGCTTAGGTTAGAATGAGCCTGACCAGCGTGGTGACCAGTTGGTTAAGGTCTTTGAATCCACACAGACAGCAGCATGGTGACCAGAAGGTTAGGCCTTTGGCTCACCACTTACTAGTGAATTCCCTTGTCCTCCAACAGAAAAATAAACTAATATTCCATTTGTACAATGGAATATTCCTCGGTGCTAAGAACAATGTACTATTGATACATGCAACAATATGGATAAGTCTCAAAATAATTACTCAGAATGAAAGAAGCTGGACAAAAAGAGTAAATACTGTCTGATTCCATTTACGTAAAACTCTAGAAAATGCTACCTAACCTAAAAGCTTAGATTTAGAATAGATTAAAAATTCCTTCAAATAAAAAAATACAGATACTCCAATAGAAAAATGGCAAGAGACTGAACACACACAGCATTCAACCTTCGCAAAGATTAAAAAGAGAAAATGGCCAAATGGCCAATAAATGTACAACTAGGCATCCGTGCCATTCCTCAGCGGACAGTTAGGAATTACAGTTAAGCAGCACTATGCCCACCAAAGGGCTGAAATTACAAGGACCAAGCGGAGGGCAGGAGGCGGAATTCTTACACGCCATCTGGAGTACAGCCTGGCACCCCCCCCTTCGCATGTCTCCGTAGCATCGCCTGCTGAACTAAAGACACACATTCCCTATGACTCAGCATGTGTGCACACATATGACATGTTAGAGAATGTCTGTAATGGTCAGATTGTGGAGTCAAAACAAATGCCCCCCGACCAGGAGAATGGATGAGGTGTGGTCTCTGCAAGCAATGGAATACTATGCGGCAAGGAAAATGCGCAATAAGGATGAACCTCGTAAACATAATGGTGAACGAGGGAAAAGACTGCACAATGCGTGTCCCATGTGCCCAAAGTTCAAACGTGAGCCACACTAACCTATGGTGCTAGAGTGAAGACAGTGTTCCCTTCAGGGGGGCGAAGGGAGCACTGATGGACAGGTGGGGTCCCCCCGCTGTGACCAGTTTGTTATGCCCACCACAGCTGTCCCCTCCCTGATCACACAGCCGTGCACTTAGTCTCTGGGACACGGCTCTCCCAGTGTTTTCCAGTCCCTGCCAAAGGAGGAGAGCAAGCTGGAGATCCGAACGTAGATCTCTTAACTCAGGGGGGGGAATAAAAACGCAGGTTCCCTTTATTCACGGTCAGCCAAGTGACTGCCAGTAGGACTGAAAGCTAGAGGGAAACGCCCAAGTCACTATCGCCGTGGCTCTGTGAGCAGCACTCAGTCCTCAGACGCCTGAAGCTCAGAGACGACAAAAATCATTCAAATGCCACCACGTGGGGACAGGTGCCACTTTCCCACATTGTGCCATGGAACCTGGTTTTGTCAAGAGTATTCACAGACGGACCCTAGTCATGAAATGGGCCTCAGCACGGAACGCAATGTCTCTAAAACTCTATCAGCTTCACGTAGGAGATTCCGCAAGAAACGTAAAAAGCTTCCTTGAATGTGTTAATATTAGAAACCTATACAATTTCAACTCGTCTTGATTGTGTTGAGATGAACCTATTCTTGCTCATGTTCTTCCTGAAGATTTTTTTTAATACAGTGATTCCTGGCAGTTTTACAAAAATCAAAGCTAATGCGATGCCTTTGTTGGGTTCGCACCGTCCCCGCGGCGGTTAGCGGGGTCCCCCAGGCGGCACCTGAGACGGGGACCAAGGCTGCGTGTGTCCTGGGACTGAGCGCACCTGCTGGGCGGGGTCCGCGGAGCTCCGCACGCAGAGCGCAGTCCCGTCCACGGGGAACGCGCAGTGCGGCGCGCGACACGCGAGCTGGACGTGGGAAGCGGTCCGCTCCGACTCGACCCGGAACTTTTCTGTGACTATGTCGCCCCCACGGCCATCATTCGTGGGGAACGTCCGTGGCTCCTCCATCTCCCACCTGGAAACACAAGTGCGTACACGCGACTCCGTGCAGACACCGTCTGCCCTTTGGAACGACCCCTGAGCTCACACACGGGACACACCCCGCCCCAAGGAAAAGGGCGAGTGGCTGCAAAGCCGGGGTCCTCGGGCGTGGCCGCTCCTCCGCCACCGGCTTCCAAAGCACCGGCCTGCCGGGCCCCTCGGACCGGCCTGCTCGCAGAGGCCGCGTCACAGCCGGGGAGGGGACCACCCGGCAGGGCGCCGTGGAGATGGGGCGGCGACGGGGCGGACCAGGGCCGCTCCGGCTGCGCTCCGCCCGCCGCGAACCTTCACACACGCGCTCAGTTACACCTGTGGCTCCCGGGGGCCCGTCCCCCGCGCAGCGCCGTGGAGCGGACGCTCAGTCCAGGGGGGAGAGGACCGGTAAACAGGGGTCCGCACCGGCCGCCTCTGCGCACCGTCTCTCACCTACGACCCGACAGGACGCGCCGAGAGCCCGGGGTTTGCGCTCCGCGCCTCCCCGTCGCCGTGGTTACTACCCAAGCGCCGAACGGCGCCACGCCCCTTTCTCGCGAGAGCTCGGAGCCCACGACTTCCGGAGCGTCCGCCCTTCCTTCCAAGCCTACACCCCACTTCCGGGTGCCGCCGCCTGACTTCCGGCTCCTGCGGCGCAGCCGCCCGGCCCGGCCCCGGCCCCTGGGGGAACGGTGGTGAGTCCCTCCGGCCGCCCCGCCCGCCCCGCCCGCCCCGCCCCGCCCCGCAGGTCCCCCAGCCGGCCCTCCCTCCCTCCCTCCCGTCCTCCCAGGGCCGCGAGGTGGCCCCGATGTGGCCGCGCCGCCCCGGGCGTGCTCAGCGTGGGCCCCGTGGTGTCTCCGCAGGACGAGCTGGTCCCGCGCCGGGCGTCACCGGGCATGGCCGCCCCCGGGAAGGGCGCCCCCCGGGCCCTGCCGCTGCGCCTGCTGCTGCCGCTGTTCCTGCTGCTGCCGGCGGCGTCCCGAGCGGGCGCCTCGGAGGAGGAGGAGGAGGTCCCGGCCGAGTGGGTCCTGCTGCACGTGGTGCAGGGGCAGGTGGGCGCGGGCAACTACAGCTACTTGCGGCTGAACCATGAGGGCCGCATCGTGCTGGCCATGCGCAGCCTCCGCGGCGACGCCGACCTGTACGTGTCGGACAGCACCCTGCACCCCAGCTTCGACGACTACGAGCTGCAGGCCGTCACCTGCGGCCGCGACGTGGTGGCCATCCCCGCGCACTTCCAGCGCCCCGTGGGCATCGGGGTGTACGGGCACCCGTCGCACCGGGACAGCGAGTTCGAGATGAAGGTGTATTTCGACCGGACGGTCCAGCGACACCCGTTCGGGGACTCGGCGTACTCGGACGGCGAGGCGAGCCACGCGCACGCCTACGACCCAGAAGGCGCGTCCCAAGAGGAGGAGTCCCTGCTGTGGACCATCCTGATCAGCATCTTGAAGCTGCTCCTGGAAATCCTGTTCTGACTGCGGACACTCGGGCGGACCCCGCCATTTCGCTGTGAAGGTGACGGCCGGAAACTCGCCTTCTCTGGGTGGGGATGGAAAATAAAGCCATACAGTTTGTTACCTCAGTTACCCCAAAAGCAGGAGACGGCAAGCTCCCTACTTGTTTTAAAGATCACAATTCCTGTAACAGTCGTGTGCACAATAAAAGGCTTAACCGCCCCTTTCACTAGCTTGTCAGGTGGCTGAGAAGGAAGGCTGCAGGGACGGAGGTGTCTAAGAGAAATCAAAACAGCAGCCCCATGCAGATCAGGGTCAGAGCGTGATAACGTGACTTTACTCGTTAGAGTAAGAAGTTCGGTGTGTAAGCAAGTCGCCACCCTTGGCAGAAGGGACTGAAGCCCACACCCGCCCAGCAGGTGTTCTGGGCGTTAATGGCAGTTCTCACCCAGCTGCTCTCTGTCGCCAGCGGTGACTATCTGCCTATCCTGATTCTCCCATGACCAAATCCTGTAGTGGTCCCCATGGTAGGCCAGAAACAATAAAGACTAGGAAAACTTCGCAAAAGTAATAGTAACTTTCAGGCTAGTGGAGGAATAATTATTTCAAATGAAATTGCCTAATACTTCCCTCTGAATCTCTGAAGACAGCCAAGATACTACGGAATAAAAAACCTTTTGGAAGATGAACTATTTCTCTACCTGAAGCTGGTTCCCCGGGTAAGAGTCGCTTACAGCAGAAATGAGTCAAAACTTGCAGATTCTAAGCACATAGTTCGTTTCAAAAATCTTTTATTGGCATAAAAATGAGAATTGGAAATAGGTTGGCACCAAATAATTCACTTAAATGCATATTACAATATTGGGGTCAAGAAACTATTTTATCCCTCTTTGCTGTTTTTCCCCCTTCTGCCCACTTTCCTGGGTGTTGGGGGAGCTCGCTGACAACAGTCACAAATCCAGCGACCTAGGAGAAAAATTGCTAGTTAATAGAGAATGAAAACTTTTTTAGGACTGAATTGTAAACCCATCACTAATGCTGCTCCTCTGGACTTGTGGGAAGAAGGGCACTACTGAGTTCCTTAACTTAAGGAGAAAAATGTAAACTCTGAAGATAATCAGTGTAACCAGCCAAGTGACATGCGGGGGAGGGGGGAGGGGCGTGGGCAGAGCAATGCTATGAAGTGCTAGGAACCTGTAGAAGATCCTCATCCTCTCTGAAACCCAGCACTACAGGCTCAGAAGTTCAGCAACTGACCCCGTAACATACACCTGTTAGGTCTCGCCTGTTTCCAGCCCTTTCTCTGCTGCTCGCTGGCAGCTGTGTCTTAGCATCCTCTCTGGTCCTGGGGGGCTAGGGCTAGGCGGACACAGGCCGAGTGTCTGACAGCACGGCGACCAGCTGCCCTGGGGACCTGTCTGAATTATGGCAGGACTTCAGGGAGTTGTTTAAGTTGCTTGCTTCTTAGTGATCCCCGGGAAGCGTAGTTCTGGGCATTCTTTCTTACAGCATCATACACAGTGTCAACTATGCAAGTAAGGTCTGACATTGCACAATTATGTGTGGAATGTTACAGTCCAGACACTGGGATGTATCCTTCAATTCTGTGTTCATTCAGTTACACAGTTACCTGGATTGTTATGCTGCCTCAGTTGATAGAAATCTGGACTAACATGTCCAAAGGCATAGGAATCATTTTGTTAACTTTCTGTGTCCATGACATGAAAATAAAATCAAGGCTTTGAAATAAAGGGAGGCTGTTGCTTCAGCTATTTTAGTAGAAAAACAGTGGCTCATTCTATACACTGAGCTCTACACCAAACATGGACTAGTCACCGACACTACGCGTGTCCTTGGCTGGGAGGGCCGGGCACGGACAGCAGGTGGACGTGCCCGGGGGGGGGGGGGGAGGGTCACAGCACAGGCCCGCATGTCACTGGTGTGTGTGCCACCTTTCAAGTCAGAGCTGGGAGAACCCCCTCGAAGGGGCCGGCCTTCCGTTCGTGGTCTTTACCTGATGGGATAGCACTGAGGCCCACACAGAACGTGTGGTAGCCTCTGTCACACACATCACAGAACATCATTTCCTCTTCATGGTGGGGCTGTCCACATACAATGCAAGTTTTACATTCCATACACTGCCAGGGGTAGGTCTTAATCATAGAAACAAGCTCCATGGTCATATCCAGGCAAGAAGGATGGCCTAAACCAAAATCAGTATTAGTAGAATTCACCAGTTCACAAGGGAATGTTTCACTTAAAACGGCATAATAAAGTGCTAGTTGCTTTGTGATTTCTCAAGAATGGCTACGATGGTTAAGGTCGTCAAAGAGAAATGAAAGTGCAGAGCTGAAGAAAATGCATGGACTTAATCTACACCTTACTAATTACCCTTTAATACTTGACAATTCTCTGGTGCAAGTCTAGCTGACAACTAAACAAAGAGGTGGTTAAAGCGTCAAGCAGACAGGTGGTACTTACCACTGTTCTCACACTGGGAGCAGTGTATGAGAGGTTCAGCCTTCCCTTTCTTGTTGGACTCCTTACCCTTCAGACAAATTCCACATAGAGCATTGGGAATGACCTTTGGCTGGAAGGGTAGAAGAGGGCTATAAATTCATGCCAGAAGAACCTGCTATGGGTTCAAAAGGAATTCTGTCACTGTATTGCCTTAACTTTATTTTGGTGACTCGCTACCGAGGACCTTTTTCAAAGACATGACTAAGCCTCAGGTTTCATCTTAAACTGTCAGCGGGGATCCCGCGTCAGGACTCCTAGGGCCTTCTACGCCCTGTACAGCGAACCAGAGGGAAGACTAAAACCACGCCCAGAGGCACTATTCACCGAGGAGGAAACCAAGTTCCCAGTGGCCCTTCCCACTCAGCCAGGCTCACTGTAGAGGAGAATCAAGTGTGAGCAGCTTATGCACTAGTTTTGTTTAAACACATTTGCCAAAGTTGTAAAACTGCATCTATAAAATCTAAGTTACAAAACCAAGGTTTTAACATTTTTTTATTGAAAGACAGCTCATGCAGACCGTCATGTGCACAAATGTTTGTGGAGAACCAAGTTGTGAGATTATTTACTTTGTACATCTAATAAAAGAGCCCACATTTAGGGGCAAAGCATTCAGTATCTATAATAATAAAAGGGTAATATGCTAATTAGACCGGACGTCCTTCCTGACGAAGCCGGGGCCAGAGGGAAGCCAGCCCGGGTCCCGGGTGCCAGAGGGAAGCCGGTGCCGGCAGCTGGGGGAAGGAAGGCCTACTCTTGCACAAATTTTCGTGCATCGGGCCTCTAGTAAGATATAAAACAAGTTTTCAGACAAAATAATTATCACTTAAAAGAAACACACAGACACCCTTATATTTTGAGCACATTCACTTCTCATATTAGAAGCTCACTCAATCCAGGGGAGGCATTTGGGCTTTAAAAGAATCGGCGGCCCCGGGAGCGTCAGAGCAGGGCACTGCGCCCGACACCACCGGTGGGAGACGCTGCGCGCAGCCTGGGCGGGGAATGAGGCGCACTCGCACTCGATGGCAGGTAAGCGCCGGGAGAAAAGGAAGAGGCAATATGGCCAAGTGCCTATGGGGCACACCCACGTATGTACGTGGGGAGGAAAATTATTTTAAATAGGATCATTAAATTTCTGCTTTTCTCCAGCCCAGCCAGATGCGTCTTGCATTTCCCTAAGTGACTGAGCCACAGAGAAGCCCCACAGAACTCCGACTCTGCATTTAGGGTTCCGTCTTTGGCACGGCTCACTGCTCCCTTCAAGCCTGTTCGCCTATGCAGTTTGTTCTGATTTTACATTATTTAAGCGTTTTCACTTTTCAAATTGTCTTTCTTTGCAAAAGATGACAGAGGCATTCAAAAATAATTTTTGTCTTATTTATTTTAAAAAGTCAACCTTATACATAAATATAATAAAAACAGTAACTCTAAACAATCACAAATAGCTCTACAAAATAATAAATATGGAAGTAAAACATACATATAAAACTTGACCGTTAACTAACCTACACCTCCTGTGCATCTTTATACCCTGCTCCCCCAGCGAGGGTCCTGTCACAGGCTCGCACCTCTCGGCCTTGCGTGTGGTGCCCTCTGTGGTCACGGCTACATTCTAAGCATCCGGCTCTCAGTCTCCCCTGCTTCCGTGAAAACAGCCAGGAAGTGCACCCAGGACCAAGTGCAGGTTCAGTTATGGTCAGACTGTCACTGCCGTAATATACAGCAGCCAGCAACCCCTCAATCTACCAAGGGAAGAACCGCCGTGGGCTCCGTCACCGGCACTGAATGTGAAAGCTGCGCTTATTTAACACTCGCAGTTCAGGCCAGACACTGCACTCGACGGGCCCTGGTTAGTCCAGGACGGAGCCGCATGACACTGAGCTCTGAAAGGAGAGCCCCTCACGGGAGACCCTTCACAACGTCGAGAGGCTAGTCATTCACATTCTAGATCAATTCAAGTTCCACCATCATTGAAATACACATGAAGCACCTATGATACAAGGGACACCAAGAAAATCCTAGGTTTAACTTCTGAGCTCAAAATCGTGTATGTTAAACCCTTACATTTTCCTTACCCGACAGTCTTCATCTTGAAAACAGAGACGGGGTGGAGGGAGAGGAAGGGGAGGAGATGGGGGGTGGGGGTGGGGGAGCACACGAGAGGGCGCTTCCAGCATTTTCTGAGATGCTGCCAGGCTCAGCATAGAAACGCTGGGTTCCCTCGGCCTCGCAGGCTGTCAGAGGCCAGTGTCTACGCCACGACTGGGCCCGGAGACGGCAGTCGCTAGCTGGGAGGCGTCTCAGTGACTGGATTCAGGGGAGCAGGACGGGTAGTGGGCAGAGCCCCCGAAGAGCAATGAACAGAACACCCCGGGCATGTCTGACAATAAGTCGGTTCTACTGCGACTACCGCCACCTCAGCTTCACCGACAGGAAAATTAACACTCGTCCCAACAGTGCTCAGCACGCCAACGCAAAGGCTCACGACACCCTGTTCTCCTGCTTCAACAGTAACCGGGGCGAGCGAGGCTCTCACGGAGCACTAGTAGGGTTTAATCTGTACGTTAACGTGGGCTGAGTCCCAGCACGTACGCTTTCATCTCGGGTTAATGTGGCCTGAACACTGTCCTACGTGTGAAGGGCAAGCACAAGTGACTGTGATCAAGCAAGACATCAGGTGCATTTAAACGTTTATATCCATGACCTTCGGCTTGAAGCATCCTAATATGCAGGCACATCTTGGCTTAATACTTTTCATAGAGGTTAACTTTTCATAAACGTGTTCACATCAGGGCATCGAGTCCAAACACTGGCTGTCCCAGACTGTGAAACGCCGACGCGGTTCCGTCCGGAGACCCCGTGCGTGTTCCGCAGCCAGGCTCCCGCGAGTACACCGACGGAGGCGACTGTGTCCTCCCACGGTCAGCCACGACAGCACGCGTCTCCATTCCAGGTCCACCAACGCCCCGCCCTGCCCCGCCCCGGCCACGATCCCCGTGCACTGACAGTCTCCGTCCACGGCCAGCGCGCTCATGGCCATTCCCCAGCCCACAGCCCACGTGTGGCACCGGCACGCTAACTTCACAAACTTAATCTTTGGAGTTCATTTGCTTTTAGTGATTTAAGCGCTAACTTAAACCTTTAGTTTAAAAATGATATAAGCTATCTATGTGAATACAAGTATAAAAATCACGCAGCCACTGCCTGCCAGCAGCCAGGAAGCCAGCCCTGCTGGGTGACACTGAAGTGTCTGCCCGAGGCTGAAACAACACGAGTGTGTAAGCTGATTACATAAAGGCATTTTCTAACTAAGTGTGGATACACTGCTCGGAGTCGCCTCTCGCTTCAGGGGAAGGCCGCGTGCGGAGCGTCTGGCCGCCGCGGGCCGAGGCTGGGGCTCCTGGGACCCGCTCTTCTCCCTGCAGTCCCAGCTCTGACTCAGGACAGCGCTACGATTCTACTCAGCAAAACTTCCTCACCACCGCACTCCCACAGCCTTCAAAACACCTTCCTAACCACAGTACCAGGCATATCCCGACACATTCCAGACCCAGACAACTGTGTATCCTACTATCACCACCCGAAACATGAAACTGCAGCTACCCCCGTGGGCGGTTTCCTGAATCCCCACCCACAAACGGCCCGACCCTCCGAAGGGAGGGAGACATCGCGGAAATGACACAAACAGGATCGCCCACAGCCTGCTACCTTACCCTGAGCAGCCAGACCAAGAACTCAACAGGCACACCGAGCCGGCTGCCGCAGGAAACACTGTTCTGCAGGCTCCTGCCCCGCGAGGCTAACAACCACGACTGGAGTCAGTCTCACTACCTTCCGTCAGCGCCGGCGGAACCTCGAGGCCGACCCATCCAGGGCACAGCGCGGGTGCCCCTTCTCCTGCCTACGAGGGGTCGCACGATGTCCGGGTTACGGCCTTGACTCCGAGGAAACAAAGTGTAAAGTTCTGCCTAGAAAATAATTTTTTAAAAACCCATACTTGCCTGCTTATTATTTAAAAGCAAAAAAGAAGATTCTCTGATAAGCTGTACACATACAGAAAACAGAAGCTAAACCACAGCCAAAGTGACAGGAAGCCACCAGGAGACAGAGCCGACAGGAGGAGCGGACAGCACAGGCCAGAGGGCGAGCGCGGCGGCGGCAGCGGCTCCACCACGCGGAGGTTCAAAGGCAAACATTTCGGGGAGAGGCTGGTCGGGAAGGAAGCTGGTCAGGGGCTTTTCTCTTCTACCTTGTACCCAGGGGCGGACTTGGACAGCACCGAGCGCTTGGCAGCGTCCTTCCTCGGGGTGGCCGCCTTGTCCTTGGGCCGCGGTCTCCCCGGGAGAGGCTCCTCCTGGCTGTCGGGAAGGCCTTCGCCCTCGGACACGTTGCCGGAGGAGCTGTCCTGCGGGGCAAAGGCACATTCCTTGGAATTCACACAGGTTTGAGGGAATTGTGAGAACCACAGACACAGTCCAACAATCGTTAGCGTTCCGTCGACTTAAAAATAAAAAGATAATTCTAAACATAAGCAACGCTGCCTGGTGGAGACTCACAATGAGCCAAGGCCAGAGTCACGCCCTGTCTCCTCAGGGACAGCACCTCCTCATTTCATGCAAAAGTATCGCTTAGAAAAGAAACTTCTAGACATGCACGGGCATTCTCTGAGGGACAGGGTCACGGAGCGAGCTCAGCCCGCACACACGTGGCTTCCTGGCAGAGGCGCGGGGCCAGGTCACCGACAGAGTTTCGATGCTTAACAGTATCTGATCACTTAATTCACTTTTTAACTTAATACTTTCTGCTTCAAGTGGCAATGCCATGTTCATATAAACTACAAAACTGGGAATTAAAACACCACGTCTGCACGCGCAGACACCAGTCACTCACAACACACGGACCTGGTTTTACAAAACTACTGGATTGCACTGTGTGCACGTGTGTGGGCGTGTGCCTTACTTTCTAAGTGTTACGTGCATTTCGTCACATTGTTCTCTGGACTGCGCTTCTACCATGTAAGTGTACACACTCCGCCACTGAGAACATGAGCTGCTTCTCTAATTTCCACAGTAAAAACACTACTCACACGCCAACGGACATCTGTTTTCTAATTAAGTTTTGTCAGCATCTGCCCGGGTCCTTTGGGTGGTTTAACGTATTTGCGATGGATCGCGTGCTGCGGAGGTTGTCGATCTGACATCACGGTCGCCGTGCCCTCCGAAAGGCTGATTACTTACACCCCCACCGGCAGCGTGGTCCAGAGTCCACGAGGCGTGCCCTCGCCAGACGGCGCGACAGGAGGAGGGGAGTCCCTGCGCTAACTGGGCGGCCTCCTCTTGGTGAACAAGGTTGGTCGCTAACCGTGTTTCAGCGGCCACCGCCCGCCGAACGGCAGCACCTGCCGGGCCCGGGGCCGCGGAGCAGCAGGGAGTCAAGTCGGAACCTGTCCTTCGCTCCCCAGCACGCCCACTGCCCACGGACCTGCCAAGGCCCAGGAAAACCTACCAGCTAACACGTGACCCGGAACCGCAGCACGGCCCTAAAGGAGCCTGAAATGACCACTCAGGCAACAGCAACACCGGGAAGGGCTCCCGCACCAGGCGGCAGCGCGGCTGTAACCGGGTGCGGCACCCCCGCCTGCGCCGCTGTGGCAACGACAAGGGCCACGGTAACACGGAACTCACAGAGGCCACGCCGCTCGGCTACATGCAACTGCCATTGTCAGAAAGACGGCGGCGACACCCGTGGGACTTCACGTTCCAGGCAAGCCACCAGCACACGTTCAAAGGGAGAGGACACGCCTCCCCGGGACAGAGGTTCTCACCGAAGTGCCCTTGTTCCTCCTCTTCTCGTCACCTCGCCCGTCCTCGGCGTCGTCAGAGTCGCCGTCGCTGTCGAGCGCGGGGAGTTCCGGGTCCAGCGGCGGCTCGTAAAGGGCCGTGTTCAAGGGCAAGTAGCGCAGCTCGTCCGGCGAGTACCTGGAGGCAAGATGCTCAGTTCCCTTCCCTGTGAACGGGAACGGCTCCCCTTCGAGCTGTGAAGAGAGCCTGAGTCTTCAACGAACCCCAATGCTTGTGAAAATGATTAGCAGAAATAAATAAGACTTCCTTTTGATGACCAAGGAGGACAATAAATAAAAAACAACATGTGTCCCCCAGACTGAGTGTAAAACATGCACTAATTCTTAATTCCCAAACGATGCCTCCTTCACCCTCAGCCCCAAATACAGCAAAACGACAGTGCCAGCAGGCAGGGGGAACTGCAGCAACACGGATCCTACAGACCCCCCTCCCCCAGGCCCGTGAGCTCTCCATTCCACACGCAGAGCGGACACGGAGGGTGAGCGAACCAGCCGTGTGAGTCGTGGCAGTGCCTGGTCCATGATACCAACTAAGAAAGCATGCAGGCCCAGCCAGTGCACTCAGTGGTTGAGCGTCGACCTATGCACCAGGTCAGGGTATGATTCCCGGTCAGGGCACATGCCCGGGTTGTGGGCTCGATCCCCAGTGCGGGGCGTGCAGGAGGCAGCCGATCAATGTTTCTCTCTCTTTCCCTCTCCCTCTCCCTCTCTGAAATCAATGAAATAAAATAAAAAGGGAAAAAAAAGAAAAACTTTCAGCAGCAAGTCATGTGAAGCGATTTGTGAAGCCAGTTCTAGGAAACGGAGTCTCCACTTCACCTGAACGGGGTGGGACGGCACAGCCAGCTGACCGCACACCCGGTGGGCGCTCCCTTCGCTCGGCAGCGGGCGCCGCACCAGCCTCCCCTCAACTAAGACATCACACCCAAAGCAGACAGCTTGGTACCCAGAAGTTTTTAAAGGTTTTGCTGACCCACGATTTAAATGTGACTTGCAACAGTACTGTCCTACCGTCTATTTAAACACCACTCTCCAATGCACCTTCTCTGTCCTAAAGAAACGGGCCTAAAGCCGAAGGAGAGGCCGAGGTCTGACGCACGTCCCTGTCAGTGCTGGTCCTGGTCACACCCAGGCAGGGAGGGAGGTGCAGTGGAGAGGGGCCAGGGCAGGGGTGTGGCTGCAGCTAGGTGTACCCCACCCCGCATGCCCTGGGCAGGCCAACCCCTGGCTTCTCCGACTTTATCTGCACGTGGCCCGGAGGCCGCTGAGAGAGGAGCCCCAGGTCGGGGCTGTGCCCGCGCCTGCCTTCCCCTCACTTGCTCGTGACTGCAGTGCTGCGGGGGCATGCACACGCTCCGGGGAGCCTGCCCACAGAACAGGAAGTGCGCAGGAGCAGATGCTCCGCCTGAAAGCAAACCCTGGCCGAAGGGAGTTCCCACCAGACCCCGGAGTCAGAGCCCGGACACGGACCTGGGACAACGCATGGGAGGTGAGAGCGAGCCGAGCAGGGGCCGCCAGGGGTCTGCGGTCCCCCAGCATCCCATGCACACGGTCAGGAACCACGGCCCACCTTTTGTAATACTCCTGGAACTGCCCAGGGATGAGGGCCACCGGGTAGGAGCTGACCTTGGTCCGCTCTGTTGGTAACACCTTGTACTTCCCTTGAGGCACCTGGATGACCTGGGGGACGGGAAGAGCAACACAAACCTGAGCCCAGGCCGAGGAAAAGGCCCTCGCCGCCGCCTCCCCGAAGCCACACCAGAGGCGCATGAGGAGCTCCGCCAGGGGCACCGTGGTGTCTCCCGTTCGGTGGGGGCTCGTCCCTCTCCTGCGGCCGCTCTGCTCCCCCTCAGCCCCCACTCCCGAGGAAAGGCACCCCCCACTCACAGCCCGATGGCCCGGCAGCACCCAACCTCTGCAGCTCAACGTCCTGGACCGTGAGATGGAAGTAACACCCTTCCAACCTCTCCGACAGTGCGAGCTCAGCGAACTGATACGGAACTCTGACAACCACCCTCAGAGCACCCAGGACGCATCAGTCCCCTCAGCAGGATGTACTCCACACGGCAAAGACACTGCACACGGCACACACACATGCACATGTGTGCACAAGCACACACATGCTGTCAAATATCCATATATGCACACGCATGCACACACATACATGCAGACACACATGCATGTGCACATGCACACAAGCATGCACACACCACAGAAACGTACGCGCGCGCACACACGTAGTCACACCCATACGCACGTGTGTACACGTGCATACATGTACGCACACGTGCACACACACACACACACACGTAACCTTAGCATCATCAGGCCATCCTTAACAATGACAGCCTAAGTTCTGGGGAGGAAAGGACCGGCTGCTGGCACAGAAGGTGGCAGGGATAAGCAGGGACGGAGGCCCAGCAGCGGCCGCGGGAAGCGAGTGCAGGGCTGAGGGCCCTACGTGTGTCTGTAGGTCGAAGTAGGCCCGCCGCTCCTCCGTGCGCTCCCGGTTCAGGCTGCTGTTGAACTCGGCGGCTTTCCTGGCGGCTTTCTTAATGTACTCGGGCACTTTGCTGGCTTCGACCTTCTGCGTGTTCTGCTGCTGCATTTGCTGAAATGAAGACATTGCAGCTGGAAGTCACATGTAACTTTACCACGTGTCATCCTCCCCAGACCAGCAAACGACGCCAGTCACCTCGATACTCACAGAATACTCTTTATAGTGGTCCGTGATGCGCTGGCGTTCTTTCTCTTGCAGAATAACTGAATACTCAGCATGTTTTGCTGGATATTCTTTAATCATTAAGTCAATAACTTCATCACTGCGTAATGCTGTTAAACCTGTTTTAAACCAAAAACAGGTTAAGAAAACCAATTAAGACTAAATGAGCAAAACCACTTTTTAAAACGTGCTTCTCATTCAAACTACTCTACAAATACACGGCTTCCATCAATCAAGCAAAACATTTCAACACATCTGAGAAAAATAAAGGTAAATTCATAATATAAAGTCAAACAATTAAAGAGAATTAACAATGTTGCCAAGGCAAAAAAGTCAATTTCTCTGCCAAATGTTCCTTTTGTAAGATCTTACGTTCTATAAACATACATCCCTTTACTAGGACAATGGCTAAATGACCATGTATACTAACGAGTGGCAATACCATAGGATGTCAGGTGAAAAAAAACTAACAATTTTCAATATATTACAGTTCTTAGTCTCCAAATTTGATCAACTAAATTTCACCAAACGCACTGGCACACAACACAAGTCATACAGGCAATTTCCAAAACTCACAGCACCAGATTACAGCTGCGAGACAACTTCCTCAGTTTGGATTAAAGGTAGCCATGCTGCATTAAAACATCTGTAAAAGGGAAGTTACACGCAAAGCATGGAGGTAGCTATTCGGAACAAAAATGGAACGAAATGTGCCTTTTAAGAGAGATGGATCAATGCTTCTAAAAAGCACTGAACAAATCTTGCACATGAAACACACACACTTTAACACATATGTGACTGCTATTAGAAAACGGTACTGTTACCAAATACATCATTCTCCTTTTTATTGTAACAGTAACCAAAAATAAAGTAAATAATTGGGCATTAAACTAACTCAATGTGTTTTATTAATGTTGTAAGATATTTTAGGAAGAAAGATAAACCCTCAGCCAATATCACCCCATAAATATGCCGCTTCCGAGCTCACAGGCGCGCGTTACCTAGGGTGCACTGCGTCTCCGTGATGACGTTGAGCTCTCGTAGGTAGAGTTTCTCCTTATGGGACAAGTCCCGGCGCTCTAAATCTCCAGAGAAAATAGCGACAAACGACTGTTAAAAGTGGTTGTTTGCATGTGGCACATGGTGCATTTGTAACATTTCTAAAAGCTAAAAACTTCTTTAAATTATTAAAAAGTTAAAATACTCAAAGACTTTAAAAAGTACTTCATATTATATATTCCAAGTATGACGAACGAGAATACACAGGAACAATCTTTAAATTCAAGGAATAAAATTTAAAATGAAACTCAAAATAGAATAACTCAAAGCAAGAAGGGGCATCCGCAGTCCCGTTAAAACAGCTGAAGGACAGCCCTTCTCGAACGCAGACCCTGCGTGTGTTCGCAGCCGCCTCCTTCCTCGGGCTGAGAAGCAACGGGCAAGAACCAAAGGCCTTGGCTCGTGTCGCGATAAAATCATTTTTCTAAAAGTTTCCCCAGGAAGTGTATCGCCCTCATTTTGCTTTTAAATCATGTAGAAGGCAAAGGAACCAACTGCCGTACAGAGAGATGCTGGAGGCCGGAGGTGAATGAGATCGGCCAGCGAGGAACACACACACGGACAATCCACACTCAGCCTGACAAAGACATCCCCATTCGCTACGAGTCAGATGCGCCTGTTACAGGAACCGAGACGTGGTACCTGGGTACTTCCGCTTGAAGGAGGTCACCCCCAGGTACTCGCTGACCTGCTCCTGCAGCATGCAGTACTCCCCCGTCTCATCGGGCGGCCATTTGTACTCGATCAGGTTTTCTGCTGGGTAGTAGCTAAAGCTAGACACAGATATACATTATGCTTACATGTGGCTTCTATTCAATGTTATTTTTAAGGTTACTTATTTTTTCTGCCTGGCCCGTGTGGCTCAGGGGTTGAGCAATGACCTATGAACCAGGAGGTGATGGTTCGATTGCTTCCTGCTCAGGGCACAGGCCCGGGTTGCGGGCTCGAGCCCCAGTAGGGGGCGTGCAGGAGGCAGCCGGTCAATGATTCTCTCTCATCACTGATGTTTCTTTTCTATCTCTCTCCCTCTTCCTCTGAAATCAATAAAAATATTTTTAAAACAAAAAAGAAAGAAACATCAGTCGGCTGCCTCCGGCACGCCCCCCACTGGAAGAGAGCCCTAAATCCTGGGCGTGTGCCCTGAACTGGAATCAAAGCCGCAACCTTGCGGTGCACAGGATGATGCCCAACCAACTGAGCCACACCAGCCAGGACTGAAAAACTAGTTCAGTTATTTAATTCTCAGTCGTCTATAACACTGCAAGACAAAGGCATTCCCAGGGTTTCGTACGTTATCACGGGACATCACGCAGCGGGTGGAGGGAAAGGAAGCCGCCAAACGAAAGGGCGACGGGAACGCTCCTCTCTGCACACCACGAGAACCCAGCCTCAGAGAGCGTGAAGGCCACGCAGGGTGGGGGCGCCCGTCCCGGATTCCTTCGCGCGAGCCTGACGCCTCGGCTGCTGTTTCATCCGCTCGAGATGTGAGGAGTCTCAAGAAGCTGAGAAGGCAGGACCCCGAAAGCCTATTTCCCAATAAACTGAACTATAAGCCAGAACTAGGTTCTCATCTGACTCCACAAATCCAGAGGCAAGACTGGACCTCGTCTGCGGGCCGGGCCCTGCGGATCAGCCCCACCTGAACGGCAGGCGACGGCCTCCTGGACTCAGGCCGACCCGACCTCTGAATCTCCTCAGCGGGGACCAGAGGCAGGAGGGGACAGGACGTCAGGCATCAATCCAATAAAAAGAAATGAACAGAAAGAACATTTCTCCAAGATGGTGCTGGGAAACGGGATATTAGGATGAAAAAATATAAAATTGACCCTTACCTCATATTACATACAAAAATTACTTCAACAAATGGATCAACAACCTAAATTTAAGAACTAAAACTAGAAAACTCTTAGAAGTAAACATAGGGGGTAAATGTTCACGATCACAGACTTAGCAATAGATTCCAGATGTGATACTAACAACACAGCAAAAAAAAAAAAAGATAACGAGGAATTTGGCAAAATTTAAAAACTTGTGCATGAAAGAAAATAATCGACAGGATGAAAAGACAGCCTACAAAATGAGAGAAAATATTTGCAAATCGTGTACCTGATAAGGGATTAATATCCAGAATATATAAAAAACTGCAACTCAACAACAAAAAAACAGCAATCCAATTTAAAAATGGGAAAAAACTTGAATAGACATTTCTCCAAAGATATACAATAGGGAATAAGCACATGAAATGATGCTCAGCATCGTTAGTCATTATGGAAGTTCAAATCAAACCGCAGTGAGATACCACTTCGTGGCTTTAAAATTGCTGTTCAAAAAAAATGCCAGAAAACAACTGTGGACCCTGAGGAAGACACCTACGAAGGAGGACTCCTGGTGGCTCACCTGGGCTTAAATTAAAAACAAAACAAATTCAAGAGCCTGGCAGCCATTTCTGCACAGGGGCCTCCCCTGCAAACCCCACACCCGGAGGAGCCTGCACTGAGCTGCCTGCCGGTTCCTGCGCCTGAGCCAGCCCTTCGGAGGGTTTCCTGGAATCCCATTTCAACCAACAGGACTGAGGCTTTCCCCGTCCGTCCTAGCGGGACAGCTATCTCCATCACCTTCTTCACCCACCAGTCAGAGCACCTCTTGTTCTGCCCAGTCAGGACAGTGACTTCTGGCCCCATCCATCTGTAAGGGTTTGGAGCCCTCATTTACCTGAGGACAGACCAACCAGGGACCAGGGCTGGGAATTCCGTCTCCATAAGCCAGCTTCCCTCTGCCTCAAGCTGCCACCTAAGACTGAGAACTGCGTTTCCCCCACTGAGTGGTTTCCTGGAGGGGAGCCTGGTCCCAGGGCGGCTGTCTGCACTGAATGACGTTTCCTTCGCTGCACCCCAAATTGGGAATTCCTATTGGCATGGAATCGACACCAACGACCTTCGGCTGACATACATGGATAAGGATAGGAAACGGGAAACTGTGTACACTCTTGGTAGGCATATGAAATGGTGCATCTCCTGTGGGAAACGTAAGTTACCGTGTAAGCTAACGGACTAGGAAACAGGACTCTGAGCAGGTACCTATATACCAGTGTTCACAGCAACACGATTGCAACAAAAGGCGGGACGAACCCGTGCCCATCGGTGGATGGATGGATGAGCAAGCATGGTACCTCCACACAACACAGTGTAATTCAGCCTTAAAGAGGAGAGAGTCTAATACCGGCTACCACATGGGTGAGCTTTGAGGACACGAGCCAGACACAAAATGAGTATCGTCTAATTCCACTTCCACCAGGTGCCTCAGGTAAGCACATGCACAAGGACACTGCTGGCTGCCAGGGGCTGGGGAAGCAGGGATAATTCTTAGTGCCTGATGGTCATGGAGTTTCTGCTTTTGGTAGTGAAAACGTTTTGGAAATGGGTGGTGGTGATGGCTATATAACACTATGAATGTAATTAATGTCACTGAACTATACACTTTAAAATAGTTTAAATGGTGAATTTTATGTGCATTTTACCAAATTTAAAAAAAATTGCACGGAGAACAAAAGCCACTTTGGTGTCACCCTGTAGACATGACAAAACATACTCTGCAATGTTTGAGAAGACCTTTGCCAGGGCTGGGGGAGGGGAGAGAGCGCGCGCAGGGAGAGAAGCACACCACAGAACTGCTCCCACGCCGCAGGGGACAGTACCCGAGCTCCTGGCTGGAGGTCTCACAGCTCCTGGAACTGTCTCCGGAGCCCATCCGCCTCCTTTTGGGTGGCTGGGTCCCGTCACTGGAATTGTCTTCATTGTCATCCTAAACGTTTCAAAGATTAAACAAATAGTCAGAGAACAAATAATAAGGAAGAAAGGTACTTCCCAGAATTGTTAAAAGATGCAAAGACTTTCGAAGGACAACTGGTTATACAAATATTAACTTTCTATTATAATTAAAAAGAGGCCCAGAATGTGGCATGGGCAAGACCTGGCAAAAGCTAAAACTGATCAATACAATTTAAAACAAAACAAAACACAACCTTTCAATTTACCCATAAATCTAAATCTACTTTTGCTTTCTTACCAACTGAGTTACAACCAAGGTTAAAATGCCTTCTAGTTTAAATAAACACATGAAATTGCTATGATACTCAAAATTCAAGCAAGCCTCCTATCCCAGCTAAAAGTAAAGTATACGGATCATTTAGTGTTCAATTCAAATTACAGCTGGTTTACAGGACTATATTAATTGGCTGTTTTAGGTCCTTATATCTCAGAGGACACACAACGACTAAAAAGAGGTTACCAACCCTGTTAATTTTCTTCTTACGTTGCAAAAATTTAGCAAAAACGTCTATATATATAATAAAAGGCTACCCAGAACCAGACCCAGAACCAGAGAGGAGGGAGCCCGATTCCTCGTGGGGCCGCACACTCCACCTTCGGCCGTGGGTTATGTTGAGAAAGGGCGAATAGCGACATTAAAATCTTTCTTCTAATTAATTTCCTTTCAATGTGCACAAATCCATGCACCGGGCCACCAGTTACCTGATAAGAGCCATCACTCTATATAGCAACTCCCTCCCCACACAAAAAAAGAGGCTTAAACAAATTTAAGTGACATCATCCATTATGTGACAACTAGAGGCCTGGTGCATGAAATTCGTGCACTGGGGGGCGAGGGGAGGTCCCTCAGCCTGGCCTGTGCCCTCAAGCCGTCAGTCGGACATCCTTAGCCTTGCTGTGGAGGCGGGAGAGGCTCCCACCACCGCCGCTGCGCTCGCCAGCCGTGAGCCCGGCTTCTGGCTGAGTGGCAGTCCCACTGTGGGAGCACACTGACCACCAGGGGGCAGCTCCTGCATTGGGTGTCTGCCCCCTGGTGGTCAGTGCACATCATAGCGACCGGTAGTTCCGCCATCCCGTCAATTTGCATATTAGCCTCTTATTACATAGGATAATATCAAGGCTGTAAGTTGGACCATTACATTAAGAAAATGAATGAGGTATCGAATGTCAGGAATTTACTTACATATTAGCTAAAGCTTAATAAATAGAAGACTTAAAATATATTTAAAAACCTTGGCAATGTAGCTTTCTACGACTAATATTGTTTTGTGAAATACCGTGCTCCTCTCGCTACGTATTAAAGGACAGGAACCCTGCGGAAGGCTGCGAGGAGGTCGTGAGGGCTCTGGTCAGGCAGCCCAGGCCGGGCTGCTGGGAGCTGTGGACACGGCCCTGCACACGCCGGCCCTGCACACGCCGGCCCTGCACACGCCGGCCCTGCACACGCCGGCCCTGCACACGCCGGCCCTGCACACGCCGGCCCTGCACACCCGAGTGGTTCTCTCTGAGCCACTCCTCCTGTGCCAGACCGGGACGACAGCGCCTGTGTTACTCGGCTGATGCCAGGACTGAATGAAGCATTTAGGAGCAAGATCTAGCAAACAGCCAAGGCCCATTAAAGCGAGTTAATGGAAGTATGCTGATAATCGGAAAGTCTCGAGTGGCCCCAGCTGTTAGGAATTTGCTCAGATTCTTTCCCGAACAGTAAACACACAGCATATTCTCCTCTGTTCTTATAAACAAGCTTTCCACCGAGAGCTCCAGATGGCTGGTCAGACAGGCACCAGGTAGGCGGTGGAGGGCGGGCTAGATCCGGTCTCCAAAAGGGAGTCACCGGCACCGTAACTGAGACGTTCATAGTCAGTGCTTCAGGCAGAACGTCTTTAGGCATCAAATGTCACCTTTTCTGTTTCACTATGTCTGAGGTTTTAAGGATCTTTGTGTCAATTTGTTCACATTTTCACCGGCTGAAAATGGAAGCACTCAGAAGAGACCACAAGTTAAAACGGCGACGTCCGCGGAAAAGCTGAAACCCATTCCTGTGCAGCGTTTGGAATTCGCTGCCACAACCGCGAGGTGCTGGACGCGAAGGGAACGTGGGCGGCCGACCTGTCCGAGGGGAGGGACCGCCCCCAGCACCGCGGGGCGCAATCGGGGCGACGTGCGTGACCCCCGACTGCACAGGTCCGCGGGCCACGGCGCCCGGCCACCCGTCGGACCGGCCCACCGCAGGGAAGCCGGCGGGGTCCCGCGGCCGGACCGGGGCGCGGCCACTCGCGGCACCAGGAGACCCTCGGGGACGGCCCGCCCCTGCCCGGCCGACGCGGCTTCCGGGGGCGCGGGCGGAGCGTCCCCGCCTCCTCCCGCCTCCCCGCGGCCTCAGCGCTCACTTCGGGGGTCGCGCGGCGGCTCCGCGTCACTTCCTCCGCCGCCGCGGCCTTTAACACGCGCGCTTGGCCCGCGGCTCCGCGAACCACAACGTACGGGAGGGGCGCCCGGAAGCACGGGCGGGGGTTAGGCCGGGGACTCTCGCGGCCGTGGCGGTCCGTCCGCCCGTCCGCCCGTCCGCCCGCCCGCGGCCTCCGGAAACGAGCTCCCACCGCCCCGGGCGCGCGAATCGCCTGTGGGTCCCGCCCGTGGTTCGCTGGGCCGCGGCGGGTGGCGGGTGGGGACCCGGCCCCTCGGTCGCCCCGCCCGTCCCTCGCCTCCCGCCCGAGGCCCGGCCCCGCCCGCCGCCGCCTCCTCACCTTCGGGGACTGCGCTCCAGGGGTGGCCGGGTCGCTGTCGCACGGCCGCGGGGACAGTGCCGCCCCGGGTCCGGCCGCCGCCATCAGCCCTAGCGCCCCGCGCCGCCGCCGCCTCCGCCTCCGCCGCCTCGGCCCAGCCGCCGCCGCCGCCGCCACCGCCGCGCGGGCCGCCCGCCGCCCCGGCCCCGCCCCCTCCGCCCGCCCGCCGCCCGGGGGCCGGCCCCTCCCGCCGCGCGCCCCGCGGGCCAGCGCCGCCACCACCGCCATGGCCGCCGCCAGCGCCGCGCGCCCGGCTCCGCGCCCGCCCGGCCCCCGCTGCCGCCGGCTCCCGCCCGGCCCTGTTCCCGCTCCCGCCCGCCTCCCGCTCTCCGCGCCGCCGCCCCGGCCGCCCGCCGCCCCTCCGCCGCTGGGCCTGCAGCCGCCGCCGCCCCGCCGCTCTGCAGCCCGAGCTCCTGCGCCGCGCACACCCCGCCGCCCGCCGCCGCGCCCCCCGATGCGCCGCCCCACCTCCCGCCGCGCCCCCGGCCCCGGCTCCGCCCCCACCCCGCGCCCCCGGCCCGGCCCCGCCACACGTCAGCCCCGGGGTCCCCTCCCCTCGCTCCCCTCCCTCTGGCCCGCGTTCCCACGGCCGCCCAGCCTGCCTTTGTTCTCCGCGGGCAGCCTGGCTCCGCTGCTCCTGAACCACCTGACAGCGACGTGCGCGCTCAGCGCATCCGCAGGCCTTCCTGTTTGGAAAGTTTATCCACGTCCACCCGATGGAGACGCAAGTCATAAAAAGTCGCTGAAATTCAACTTGCACCTCACGACTGTGTGCTGGGGCGGAACTTCTGTCAAGTGGGGAGAAGTCCTTGAATCCTCAGCATCACTGAAGATTATAGCACCACTAGAGGCCTGGTGCACGGCATCCCTGCACTCTGTGTGTGGGGGGGGGGAGTCCCTCAGCCCAGCCTGGCCCTTTGGCAGTCCAGGTGCCCTTGGGGGATGTCCAACTGATGGCTAAAGCTGGCAGTCAGACATCCTTAGTGCTGCTGCGGAGGCAGGAGAGGCTCCCGCCACCAACGCTGTGCTCACCAGCTGTAGCCCGGCTTCTGGCTGAGCGGCGCCTCCCCTGTGGGAGCTAACTGACCACCAGGAGGCAGCTCCTGCGTTGAGCATCTGCTCCCTGGTGGTCAGTGCATGTCATAGTGTCCGGTCGTTCCACTGTTAAGTCAATTTGCATATTACCCTTTTATTATATAGGACTAGAGGCCCAGTGCATGAAATTCGTGCACAGGGAAGGGGGGTCCCCTCAGCCCAGCCTGCACCCTCTCCAATCCGGGACCTCTCGGGGGATGTCGGACTGCTGATTTAGGCGCGATACCAGGGATCAGGCTTAAACCGGCAGTCGGACATCCCTCTCACAATCCGGAACCACTGGCTCCTAACCACTCACCTGCCTGCCTACCTGATCGCCCCTAACTGCCCCCACCCACCAGCCTGATCACCCCTAATTGCCACTGCCTGCCAGCCTGATCGCCCCTAACTGCCCCCCTCGCTGACCTGGTCACCCCACGCAGCCTGCCGGTCAGTCGTTTGGTCGTCCCTCACTAACCCCCCTGCCTGCCTGGTCGCCCCACGCAGCTGCTGTGTGGTTGTTACTGTTATGTTTGGTCGTCCCGTCTGGTTGTGAGGGCCCTGGCTTTTTATATATATTAGGATGCTTCAGACCACAATACGTGGTAGGCCCATGAAAGGCATCAAGAAAACGGGAGCTGTTTTATTGGAATTGAATTAATCCAACTTCTTAGGCTTCACTTGGTCACTTCTGGGACTTCAGTTTAAAAAAGCAAACCTCAAGAACTTTAACAGGGCATACAGCTGTGATAAAATGACAAGGGTGTAGGAAACGCATTTAAAGTTGACCTTCAGCACACACTTCATATTAGAATGTGTGTGACTTGTTTTGGGACAATAGAGAATGTTCCTGGATTTAGGGTTCGATATGGCTTCCCTTTCATTATTTTGGCATACACTCAGCAGAAAAAAGTTTGGAAACAAAACAAAGGGGTTACTTCTAGACGATTAATGAAAATGGTCTACGTCCACTTCCCAGTTGCATCATCAGATACAGCACCATCAGCAACGTTAGACTCACAAACTGCAACTAGTGTAGACTTTGCTTTCTCAGTCAGACCAGCTCATTTCCCTATCACGATCCTGACAGTCGGTGTCAGTGCAACACCAACAGGAATCCCCAAATTGGGGTGCAGTGAAGAAGGAAACTTAATTCGGTGCAAATAGCTCAGTTATGATACTGCAGGGCTGTGGTACAGCTCAATTACGAGACAGCACAGTTGTGAAGTGGCACTGCTGTTAGGAGCTCCTGGCACAGGCTCTGCAAGGGTAAGATGTCTTTGGTGTTTCATCTCCAACAGCACAACAGTCTTCATGGAAAGGGAAAGTGCCCACCAGCCAGAGGGGAGCTGCCTTATAGAAACTAGTCTCTGCCCCTGGTCCCTCATTGGTCTGTTCTCATGCAAATGAGTGCTCCAAATCCGAAGTTTGATTGGGCCAAAAGGCATTGTCCTGATTGGTCAGAATAAAGTTGCTTTGTGAAGATGCTGATGGGGGCGGGCAGAGATATAGATGGGAAGTTCCGATTGGATGAGGAAAGCCTCAGTCCTATTGGTTGAAATAAGATTCCAGGACCTTAAAAAGGGCTAGCTCAGGCACAGGAACACAGTGCAGGTTTCTCTCTGATGCATGGTTTGCATGAGAAGTGCCTGTGCAGAAAAGGCTGCTAACCTCTTGTGTTTTTAAATTTGAGCCCAGTTAGCCACCAGGAGTCCTTCATAGATGTCTTCTCAGCATCCACAAACCCACGGAAGAAAATGGACCTGTCTAAATCCGCCAAGAAGCAACAAAATCTTTTCCCCACATTCTCTTACATGATAAAAGCCCTCAGTCAGGTCCTTTGGACAGAGTTTAATATATATACTAGTACAGAGAGAGGGAGAGAGTGTTTAATCTTATGTCTATAAATATTTTTATATATTCAGGTTTTGGTTCTCCCTTGGGAAATGCCTCTAGTCAAATACACATTTAAAACTCTTCATTCCAAGTCAACAAACACTGATTCAGCCTTTCAAGGCATAATATTAAGGAGTCACTATGTAGATTACAATCCCAGCCCATAGGTATTTTCAATGCTGAAAGAATATAAATATACAATTATATGTAAAGGCAGTTTAGGTGGAAGAAAATTTACTTAATAGACTAAAGATGTTTAAGGTTAATATGGAATTTGAAAAGTAAAAGAGAGTAGGACAACTACAGATAAATGTACTACTGGGTGTGGAAGTAAGATTTCAAGCCCCAAAAGACTTAGAAGTGGGAAACAGGAGGCATATTCAGGTACATCAATCATTCCAGTTTGGCTTGAGAACAGGATAAATGAAGGAAGCTTCTAGGCATTAGGGATAAGCTACATGGAGAGGCAGTATGGTGTGAAGTTAAGATTTTAGTTTGAATACCAGCATTCCACTCACTAGTTGTGCGTTATTTAACTCTGGCCCTCCATTGCCTTGCTTGTAGGGTTGGAATAACGTCCATTCAATCACTTCACAGATATTTTATGGAAATCAACTATGAACTAAGGACTATGTTAGGTGACAGGAATATACTGCCTTACTATTTATGAAGTTAGACCCGAGTTGGGCACTAACAATACACTGTTGAAGTGAAAAGGCCACACAACTCTATGAGCCCACATAGGATATGTAGACATGGGTGAGAAGGCCCGCGACCAGATGGAGAAGGAAGGAAACTAAGTGCCAAGCACTGCAGTGTTTCAGAAAGAGGGCCTGGCCAGCCTGGCCGCTGAGAAGCTGAGTTAGCAGAGGACAGATGAATGTCCATTTTACTCAGCATTTGAGGGCAATCAGCAATCTCGATCGTTTCAGGATGTTTCGATGCAGTAGCAGTTTTAGAAGCCAGATTGAAGTCAATTGAGAAGAAATAGGCTGCCAGGAATTGGATCCAATTAGGGAGAGAAGCTTGATTGGGAAGAGCCATAAAGAAAGAGGTCGGCTGGGTGGCTGTTTTGAAGACAGGTGAATCTACAGCCCGTTTGCATGCTGCCAAGAATGACTCAGCAGGAGGGTGAGAAATCGTGATGCTGTAAAGAGGTGATGGCTGCTGGAAGGCAGCCCTTGAGAAGGCCAGAAGGCAAGAAGCCTCTGATGGGGAAGCACAACCCATCCTTGTAACAGGCGAGAGCAAGTGGCTGCAGGTGCAGAGCTGAGCGGAGCTGTGCAGTGACCTGACTGACAGACTGAAAGCAGGATCCTGCACCATCTGCTCCTTGCACAGTGGCATGTGGACTGAGGGGCTAGGGGTGGGGCTTATTCTTTCTGAAATCACAGCCAATATCCTGTGGTAGCTGAAATCTGAACCCAGTTGTTAGGGGACGGCCGATAGTGGACTAATACTGTGGTAACTAGAATTTGTACACATCAGAACCGTGCACAGCGAGGACTGCCGGGACGATTACCTGCCTGGATACTGACGTCACAAAGCGGGGCAGGAGCTGAGTGGAGAGGAAGCTTGTGATCTTAGCTCTTCAGCAACGAGAAGGAACGAGCAGGGACTGCAGGCTGCCGTGACCCAGAGGTACAGCACTGTGCATCCAGACAGCTTACGTTTCCAGGAGCTGAGGGGCTGCCTATCCTACCTCTCGGCTCTGAGGCATCAGGATCTGAGAGAAAAAACAGCTTTCACTTGAGATGCTGCAGTGGGACTCTCCTCAGGGAAAAGTCCAGAAAGCAACTCAAAACACATCTGGAGGAGAGGGAACAGGGAGGAGTTCTGTAAGGCGCCTTGAGACGCAGTGCGTCAGGTTAGGGATGTTCAGGTTCTCATAGTGACTAATTTTTAGTCACTTCAAAAATACAGCATCTATAGAATTTAACAAGTGAATATATACGGGCTTGGGCGAAGGGCAAGAGGAAGAGCAGAGCTACCGTGACTCTGACATGTTAAACTGAATGATGACGGGTAACAGAGGACTCAGCATGCTCCAGGGCCATGCTAAGTGCTGGCACAAGTTCTTGGTGATAGATTACCTACAATTCACAGACAGTACTAACCTTAGGAACAAGGTGTGGTTCTCATTTTACATACAATGATAGCTACAAGGCAGTATATCTCACAACTCACTTATCCTGACAAGTTCATCAGGAAGGTGCATTGCTTACCATGTACTATGTCATAGGTTTGTTATTTCCAATTTTCTCTGTGGAAGTTAGCAGCGGGGAGCTCCTGTTTTGAAGATTCTTTGGGCTACAGCTTTCATGTCTAAGCTGTGTGTATGGAACTGTGAGTCCTGGATTATCCAAATCATTGTAATACATAAGTAAAAAGAAGACCCCTCTACTGTCTTGTCTTCCTATTTATAGATTCCTCAGCTAATGGGTCTTTTTACTGTCCTGTAAGTCTGACATGGTGTTTCAAATTCTGATTACAGGCATACTTCCTCTTAGTGCACTTTGCTTTACAGTGCTTTGTAGATAACTATGGTTTCATCAACATTGAAGCAAGACCTTCTACCAGCAAATGATTAAAACTTGCTGAAGGCTCAGATCATGATCAGCATCTTTTTAGAAATTAAGTATTATTTAAATAAGTACGTACATTGGTTTTTTAAAAAACAAACAAACATGTTATTGCACACTTAACAGTCTACAGTATAGTGTAAATATAACAGTTATATACACTGGGAATAAAAAATCCACATGACTCGCTTTATTGCGGTGGTCAGGAACCAAACCAGCAGCATCTCCAAGGTCTGCCCGTACAGTCATGTGGTGCTTAAGGACCGGGATATGTTCTGAGAAATGGGTCACCAGGCGATTTTATGTTGTACATATACCATGTGCAGATGGCATGGCCTACTGCACACCTGGCTACGTGCCACAGCCTGCTGCTCCTGGCTACGAGCCTGTATGCGTGTCACTGCACTGGGTGCTGTGGGCAGCTGAGATATGCTGCACTGCAACATTGCAATCGTTACCATGTCACCAGGCGACAGGAAGCGTTTGGCTCCATTATAATCTTACTAGAGGCCCGGTGCACAAATTCATGCATGGGTGGGGTCCGGCTGGCCCACCCTGATAGGGGCTGATCAGGGCTGGCGGCGGGGGGGGGGGGGGGGGGGGGGGGGGGCTTTGGGCAGTTGGTGGGCTGGCCCCGTCTCCTGGTCGAATTCCCGGTTGAGGAGACAATTTGCATATTAGCCTTTATTAATAGGATTATATAGGATAGGACACCATCACAGCGTCGTGACTCTGTAACCATGAAATTGCATGAACTGTCTTAGACATGATCAGTTGCCTCCCCTGAGCCCACCCCTTGTTTCCTTGCTCCAAGAGCTCCAATGTTCAGTTATAGCCACTCTTTTCACATGGCCGTGTGTGTCAGGGAAGAGGGGTTCCAGCCGCAGCCCCAGGTAGGGAATTGTGTCGTCTAGTTGTGGGAACCTGATTAACGTCTATCAGCTTAAACAAATGCACACAGAAGTCCGCGGGGAGAGTACAAAGACAGAAATAACATGGATCTTGATCAAATGCCTGGGATGTATAAGTTTCCTCTTTAAAAAAAAAAACACACACACACACACAGTTATATTAGCCCAGTCAGTGTGGCTCAGTGGTTGAACACTGACCCAGGAACCAGGAGGTCACTGGTTTGAATCCCAGTCAGGGCACATGCCCGGGGTTGCGGGCTCCATCCCCAGTAGGGGGCATGCAGGAGGCAGGGCAGCCAATCAATGATGTTTCTGTCTCATTGATGTTTTTATCTCTCTATCCCTCTCCCCTCCTCTCTAAAAAAAAAAAAAAAAAAAAAAAAAAAAATCAATAAAAACATATTTTTTAAAAACACACAGTTATAAAAGAAACTATCAACAAAACAACAAGAAATCCCACTGTATGGGAGAACACATTTGCAAATGTTATCACTGATAAAGGTTTAATATCCAACATCTACAGGCAGCTTATACAACTTAATAAAAGGAAGATAAATGATCCAATAAAAAAAATGGGCAACGGACCTAAATAGAATCTCTTCAAAAGAAGACAGAAGGAAGGCCAAGAGACACATGAAAACATGCTCAAAGTCACTAATTATCCGAGAGATGCAAATCAAAATGACAATGCAGTACCATCTCACACCTGTCAGAATGGCTATCATCAACAAATCAACAAACAACAAGTGTTGGCGAGGATGCGGAGAAAAAGGAACACTCATGCACTGCTGGTGGGAATGCAGACTGGTGCACCACTGTGGAGAACAGTATGGAGTTTCCTCAAAAAATTAAATATGGAACTGCCATTTGACCCAGTAATCCCACTCCTAGGAATATATCCTAAGAAACTGGAAACACCAATAAGAAAGGATATATGCACCCCTATGTTCATAGCAGCACAATTTACAATAGCTAAGATTTGGAAACAGCCTAGGTGCCCGTCAGCAGATGACTGGATCAGAAAACTGTGGTACATCTACACAATGGAATACTATGCTGCCATAAAAAAGAAGGAATTCTTACCATTTGCAGCAACCTGGATGGAACTGGAGACCATTATGCTAAGTGAAATAAGCCAGTGAAATGAGGGAAAAATACCACATGATCTCACTCATTTGTGGATAATAAAGAAAATTATAAACTATTGAACAAAGAGATAGATACAGAGACAGTAAATCATCAAACAGAATGTCAAATTACAGCGGGAAGGTTAGGGAGAGGTGGGGAAGATAAGAGATCAACCGAAGGACTTGTATGCATGCATATAAGCATAACCAATGGACACAAAACTCTGGGGGGTGAGGGCATGTATGGGAGTGTGGGGGGGGGGGGGCAATGGTAAGATATGCACACATATAATACCTTAATAAAAAAATGAAACACACACACACACACACACACACACACACACACACAGTTATATTAGGTTTTTGGTTCTGGCATCTAAAAAGAGCCTAACCCAATTACATACAATTGTAGCTACAAGGCAGTCAACTCAAATACCCTCTGCCTGGCCAGCTCCGCCTCTCCTGACTAACAGATAGAAAGACCACACATTTGTAAGCATTCTGATTGGGGAAGAAGTCATTCGTTAGGGAAGTATGAAATATATCAACATTTTTCTTTAAAACTTGGTAATTCCCTTCAAAAGAATGCGTATAGTGGAATAAAATACCATTTAAAATACATCTGCCTTTAGAAGTTTTCCAAAATTTACCTTAACACTTACTTAATTTGATACTTTACACGGTTGTGTCCTAATTTCCTATAGTCAATTATAATTTTCTTAAATCTAAGAATAATATTCCCATATTATAATCCTATATAATAAAATCCTAATATGCAAATCAACCGAACAGTGGAACAACTGGTTGCTATGATGTGCACTGACCACCAGGGGCAGATGCTCAACGCAGGAGCTGCCCCTGGTGGTCAGTGTGCTCCCACAGGGGGAGTGCCGCTCAGCCAGAAGCTGGGCTCACGGCTGGCGAGCGTAGCGGCGGTGGTGGGAGCCTCTCCCACCTCTGCTGCAGGCAGGCGGTAAGGAGCGAGGGGTCCTGTACTGCGAGAGCCCCGGACTGCAGGAGGGATGTCTGACTGCCAGCTTAGGCCTGATCCCCCCCGAAGGTGGTCATTCCCCAGGGGGTCCCGGACTGTGAGAGGGCGTAGGCCGGGCTGAGGGACCCCCTGCCCCGCGAAGTGCATGAATTTCATGCACTGGGCCTCTAGTCTACTATAAGCATTCATATGTCCCTATCCTACCTAATAATAGACAAATATGCAAATTGACCGTACCTTCGCTATGCCCATGATTGGCCAGGAGGCGTGGGGGAGGCGGGACTCGGGGTGGCCAGGGTAGCTGATTGGGCCGGCAGGATGCTGAGCTGCGTCGCCAGCAGCGGCACGAGCTCAGCGTCTGTGCCATGGCTGTGCTGCAGCACAGAAGGGGCCTCTGGGGCAGCGAGCTGAAGTCCCGTGGCGCGGACCATCAAAAGCGGGGGAGCTGAGTGCCTGTCCGCTCAGGCAGCAGGCCTTTCAGAAACCTCCGCCACGCCGGAGGCTTCTGAAAGGCCTGGTGCACCAGCGGACAGGGACCCAGCTCCCCATGATCAAAAGCAAAAGTGTGGGAGCTGGGTGCCTGTCCACTCAGGCACCAGGCCTTTCAGAAGCCTCCGGCGCCTGGTGCACCAGCAGACAGGCACCCAGCTCCCCGTGATCGAAAGGGAAAGCGTGTAGGGGACCCTACACGTGCATGATTCAATCATGCACTGGGCCTCTAGTATTTTATATTTTGAGGTAATAGTGTTGATAAATATGGTAAGTACAAGTATGAAGTTAAGAAAAATCCAGCTTTTACTTGTTTGTTGTTAATGCAATTAAATGCTCCAATTGGAGATAAAAATATGGCTAATCAATACTACTGAGGTTTACAAATCTATAAACTTCACGTATTTGAGGAGCTGAGAAGTAAACACTGTTCAGGACATGTCACAAGTTATTCACAGTAAAGAGCGAACACCAAGGCCAAGGCCACATAAGTTTCTGTTTCATGTTTAGCTGCAACCCAGCTGTCCCACGCAACATCCCAGATCCACCGGCTGGCAACCTAGAGACATTATTAAAAAATTAACTTTAGTTGAACATGTTAAGTAATTTTAAAACCTACACAAGTTCAATTTCTTTAAAGACACATGGGTATGTTAGCGAGTTACTCCTGTAACACATACTTTGTCCAATGACCCTTTCCTGAGGAGACTGGACAGTGAAGCTTCCCGGTCCAGCTTCTCGCATGCAGCTGGTCGTTGTCCCAAGCAGGGGGCCCTCAGTGGTGTGGGTCTAGTAGCTCAGTGTACAGTGCTACTCTGCTGTGTTATCATCCATCTTAAGGAATTACCCTTCCCGCCCTTAAGAGATTTTCAACTGAGAATTTGTTAGGACCTTGTCTCAAAATGAAGACATGGCACTGATTATACAAGTGGCTGTGAGAGAAATGCTAACTCCTGTGCTTTGCTTACAAAGCCACGTGTGATCTGACTACAGCCTAATTTTCTGCAGTGCATCTAAAATGGCCCCAGATCCTTTTGGCTTCTCCCATCAAGAGGTTGAGTCTATTTCCCCCCTTGTATATTAGTTGTCATGGGGACTTGCTTTGAGCAAAAGAATGTGACATTGTGCAACTCCCAAGCCAGGCCTTAAGAGGTCTTCTGCTCTCGCCTTCTAGGAACGTTGTGAGGAGACCCCCACGAACAGGCGCCCATCAGCCCACTGGAGGAGGATGGCTCCCGTGCAGGAGAACCGGATGCCCCCGCCAACAGCCAGCACCAACCATCAGACACATGGCTGAGGCAGACTTGGACCTCCAGGCCCAGCGGAGTGACCAGGTGGCTGCAGGCACCTCAGCGAGTCAGCAGAAAAAACAAACGGCCCATCCAGGCTGAGCTGACCTACAGACTGATGAGCACATACATAGCTGCTGTTTTAAGCTGCTGAGTTCTGGGGTGGTGTGTTGAGCTGCCTAAAATCCCACAGCCACAGTGGGTTACTCAAGCACACTGCATTCGGCCTGCCTTGGCATCTCTGCTCCCCACGTTTTCTCTGCCTGCAGCCTCCCTGGCCTTTGGCACAGCTGGTTTCTTCCTGTCATTGAGACATCAGGGCCTTCCCTGTCTCTAGACAATCCCATTTAGTCACTGTCACTCTAGCTCACCTCCCGCCCTAATTTTCTCTACTGAGCACTTAGGACCATAGCAGTTGCCCATTACTTAGGTGTGTAATAGCACGGGATGGTAATGCTCTTCTCCCTGGAGCCACCTCTGTCTTGCTGCCTGTCGTGTGGTCAGCATCCCTCGGCCTGGCCAGGTCCTCCTCTCCAGGCTTCCTGGGTCAGCTCTCTCCTCGAGGAAGCCTTGCAAACTGCACCCGACTTTACATATTTACGTGGCCTAGTGGGATTGCATTTTTATTTGTAAATAATGATAATCTTGCTGTTTATTGAGGACTCTGTGCTGGAGAAAATGTTAAGGATTTGAATACAGTTAATCTCACTTAGTCCTCACAATTACTCCAGCAAGTAGACTTTATGATCTTGATTTTATAGACAAAAAAGCTATGCCCAGGCCACAGCAGTGAGTGTTTCTGCCAGGATTCATATCCAACCCAATTCGACTCTCAAACCGAGGCTGTTACACTATCTGCATTATTTTTTTTCTCAGACTCTAAGCTGTGTTGTTTTATTTCCTTGACTAGAGTAAGAACTCTTTGAGAATCAGTCATTCCTTATAATTCTCTGTAATTTCTTCAGTATCTAACACCCATTAATGCCTAAGAAATAGAGTATCTATACAATTTAATAGGTTATCAATAGAAAATTGTCATTTCTAAGTACTTTTCAAATAATTACAGTGAAAGAACATAAATTTAACACATTATTCTTTCATTCCCAACCACCCCAGGGCCCGATATGCCCTGGAGCCATCACAGGGCTGAGTGAGAGACACATGGTCACTAAAGGACAGACCTCATAGTTCTAACTGATAAAGGGGTACTTACATTTATTGCCTGACCAGTCTTTTGAATAAATAATACCTTTATAATCAATTTATAACGCTGGTACCCAAAGTCTTTGACTGCTGACAATATGAGGTCTGCTAATTCAAGCGACAAGTGAGAGAAGAGTGTATCATCATATTTGACATCTTTAAGATTTTCCTTAAAAAAATTAAAAAATATAACTTAATTTTCAAACTAAATATTTTCTAAATAAAAATTCAAGTAAAAAACATGTCTAAATAATACATATAACTTTGAAACCAAATATTAAATGCATGTCATGCTTACCAATTTATTTCAATCACAATTTTGAAGAAAACTTATTTTGGTTTTTTAATTCTGTTCCTTACTCTTTGTTAAACTGTAAGTTTCCCTGTGTTATCAGACAGTTGGGGAGACACCAAGGGGTTTTAAAGGAAAGCTTCTGGGAATTCTTCGGTAGAGGAAACCACCTTTTTAAAGTGCACAGACTTTAAAGTGCTAAAGCTCAGATGTGGGTTTCCCTGAAGCAGGGTGCCTGGTCCAGAGCTGCACTGGGCCTTTCCTGTCTCCCTCTTCCTCATCTCCTCTGGTTAAAGCCCACTTCTTCCCAACCTCTTCCTATGCTTCCCACTCGGGGGAGTTTTTCCTGTGGCCACGGAAACGCCAAGGAAATCAGGTTTCTCATCATGCTCGTTAATGAATTAACTGCAGCGGTGGGGGCGGGGGACAGGTGTGGGCCCGGAAGCACTACACGTCCCTCCAGCCATCAGCAGGCCTGGACCACCTAGGGAGCAGACAGCATGCGCCTCTGACTGGCTGCCTGGGACCAAAGATACATTAACCAATGTTCTGGGTCCTGAGTGATAACAAACGGACTCCTCGCTAATACATAGGCATGTGAAACCAAAGAACTAGCTCTGTTCTGTTGTTCTGGTTCCCTTCTAGAATGCTCTGGTCTACAATGGGGTTTAGAAGCATTGATTTCCCTCAGGTACTTGGCTGTGGCTCTATCTTTTGGACACTTAGCAACAACCACTCTCTTTTCTGAATCTGCCCAACATATCCCAGGTTTTCTCTACCTAAGGGCTCTTTTTTAAATAAATAAGCACTCCCTATATAAAAATACCCACAAGCTCCATCAATATATACTATTTCTGTGTCTAGAACTACATTCAGTGTTCCCTGAACTCCAGGGAAATCCCTGATCTCTTCATGACCCCAATCATCCACCTACATCCCCAATAAACTGTTCTAGGCCCCATCAAGCCCAATGAAACTCTATAAATTATCAAATTAAATATGATTTGAAATCCTACTACCTATATTAATAAAAGCCTAGGTGGTCCTCGTGCACGACATTGCCACAGATGGCCGCCACAAGATGGCCATGCGCAGGCTGGCAGGGGAGGGCAATTGTGGGCGATCGGGCCGGCAGGGGAGGGCAGTTGTGGGCCATTGGGCCTACAGAGGAGGGCAGTTGTGGGTGATCAGGCTGGCAGGGAAGGGCAGTTGGGGGCCATCAGGCCAGCAGGGGAGGGCAGTTGGGGGCAATTGGGCCAGCAGGGGAGCAATTAGGGGGCAATCAGGCTGACAGGCAGGCGAGCGGTTAGGCGCCAGCGGTCCCAGATTGTGAGAGGGATGTCCCAGATTGGAGAGGGTGCAGGCCAGGCTGAGGGACACCCCATCCTGTGCATGAATTTCATGCACCGGGCCTCTAGTATTCAATAAATTTGAACTCAGTCTATGTGGTAGAACTGAGTGACACACCAGAATGTATACTCTCGCCGAAACCGGTTTGGCTCAATGGATAGAGCGTCGGCCTGCGGACTGAAAGGTCCCAGGTTCGATTCCGGTCAAGGGCATGTACCTTGGTTGCGGGCACATCCCCAGTAGGGGGTGTGCAAGAGGCAGCTGGTCGATGTTTCTCTCTCATCGATGTTTCTAACTCTCTATCCCTCTCTCTTCCTCACTGTAATAAATAAATAAAATATATTTAAAAAAAAAAAAGAATGTATACTCTCACATCACAAATGCTTGCTATTAGTATTAAGATTAGTAAAGAAGGTAATCAATAGTTATTTTTTGTATTAAAATTGAGTTGAATTTCTTTATTTCCTGAAGTTGTGAGCCATACTATCTTCATCAAGTATCATCTGACAATTATTAGTTTCGTTTAGAAATGTATTTATACAGTGCAGAGTTCTCTGTATTAATAAAAGCTAATTCATTTAAAAATTAAAGTTATTAATCATTTATACAAACCAAATTAAACCTATGCTTTGTTCCAAATAGGTAGCTCAGATCAGTTGTCACTGAAGGAATGCATCTTGTAAACTGGAGGGGGAGGTAATTTTAAAACAAGGAGTGGGATGAGGTTGGGCGGAACGCCACCAAGGGCATCTGCTTATCAGGAAACTCCTGGTGCCTGATGCCCAGAACTAGAGACCACAGATGAAAAGGGGATTCAGAAAAGGTGGTGCCTCAAGTGAGTTTCCTATAATAAAAAATGTTGTCATTTGGTCCTTTATCAAGAAAAGATGGTGAAGGGAATTCCTCCCATCTGAACAATGTAGCCTTCAGACACCAAAACTAGTAAAGTTAATACTGGTAGTAATACTAGTATTACAGGGTTAGTTTTGTAAAATTGAGAAGCTTTTTTGAATGAGCCTGGGATCACGAGTCCTAGTTTCAAACAACTGTTTTTAATGAACTTTATATTCCAGTCAGTTAAAGGAAGAAAATAACGGATGCCTAAGCTGGAGATGGTCTATACTTAAAAGATGTTTTAGCATAGTCAGGAACCAATTTTTCACACAAATACACACATCCAATGTGTTCTTTTTTACTCATTCCTCCAATTATGGGCGAAACATGGAACCAGAGGGACAGTTTATGGATAATTAAGAGCTAAACGAAATAAAAGCATGTTCCCTTTAATCTAACTCATAGCATCAATGTGAAGATTATTGACTACAAACCCAAAGTACTTTCATATTTTCAGTTAAGTGCTATAAAAAAAAGCAGGGTAATTATACTGCCATAAATCTGAATATAGTTTACCAAATCCCCAAAGCTAAGTTATTATATCATACACATTTATCGACCTACCGTTAATATCTGCTGGACTTTAGTTTCTACTGAATGAGCTTGGAATTTTTTCTGTGGCTCCATTCTATATGTATTAGCAAACCTAAATTTTGCCATAGAACTCTTCCATTCTTTACTTATCTCAGCAATGGAATCATCAAATGGAGGCTCTACATACAGAACATCATGAGACGATTCTCTCAGCCTTTCTTTTAAAATCTGTGTATACTGAAAGAAAGAGGCGGGGAGAGGTAGTTATTTATTACTAGAGGCCCGGTGCACGAATTTATGCAAGGGTGGGTCCCTGGGGTGGCCTGCAGAGATCGGGCCCCAGCTCATGCCCCCAGCCTCACAGCCCCAGCTCACGCTCCCAACCTCGCAGCCCCACAGCCCCAGCTTGGCACCCCACCTTGGCCTGGTGCCACCCCCTCACCTGCTCCACCATCCCACCTGCCGGGTGATCAATCGGGGCTGCCCCCCCCCCCCCCCGCCACCATTGGTCGCCATCTGCGGGGCAATCAGTGGGGTGATCAGCCCCTGCTCACGCCTGCCTTGGCTTGGTGCTGCCCACTCACCTGCTCCACCATCCCGCCACAGTCCCACCCTCGTCAGGGCCCACTGGGGCCAGCAGCCCCTCCACTGCTGCCCACTGCCAGCACTGCGTCACCGATGCCTGCCGTGTTCCATGCCGCCCCCTGGTGGTCGACGCACGTCATAGTGAGCAGTCAAACTCTTGATTTAATGACCACCCGAGGGGACAATTTGCATATTAGACTTTTATTATATAGGAGGATAGGATTTATTTATTTTATAATTCTTTATTGTTGAAAGTATTACATATGTCCCCTTTTTCCCCTCATTGACCCCCCTCCAGCCCCCTCCCCTTGTATATACATACAAGGTCTTTGGTTGGTGACCTCCTACCCACCCACCCTCCCCCACCTTCCCTCTGAGATTCCGCACTCTGTTCCATGCTTCCATGTCTCTGGATCCACTCCGTTCATCAGTTTATGCATCTACTGATATGATCATGTGATTTTTGTCTTTTAATTTGTTTATGTGATGTATCACGTTTATTGATTTGCGAATATTATATCAGCCTTGCATCCCTGGAATAAATCCCACTTGGTCATGATGTGTGATCTTTTTAACATATTGCTGGATGAGGTTTGCTAATATTTTATTGAAGATTTTAGCATCTATGTTCATCAGGAATATTGGCCTGTAATTCTCTTTATTTGTATTGTCTTTGTCTGGTTTTAGAATTAGGATTATGCTGGCCTCATAAAAAGACTTTGGAAGTATTCCTTCCTCTTGGGTTTTTTTAAATAGTTTGAGGAGTATAGGTGTTAGTTCTTTGAATGTTTGCTAAAACTCCCCTGGAACTGAGCTTTTGTTTGCTAGTTTTTTGTGTTTTTTATTATTATTATTTTTCATTAGTTGTTATTAAAACCTATACTGGTTTTCTGATTCCTCCTGATTCAGTTTTGGGAGATTGTATTTTTCTAGGAATTTGTCCATTTCATCCACATTGTCTAGCTTGTTGGCATATAGTTGTTCATACTATTTTCCTACAATCCTTTGTATTTCTGTAGTGTCAGTGGTTACTTCTCCACTTTTGTTTCTGATTTTATTATTTGGTTCCTCTCTGTTTCTTGATGAGTCTGGCTAACGGTTTATCAATTTTGTTTATCCTTTCAAAGAACCAGCTTTTGATTTCATTGATTTTTTAAATTCTTTTTTGTATGTTATTTATTTCTGCTCTAATCTTTATTATTTTTTTCCTTCTACTTACTCTGGGCTTTTATTGTTTCTAGTTCTTTTAAGTTGTAAGGTTAAATAGTTTATTGCTGGTTCTTCTTGTTTTTGTTGTTTTTTTTAGGTATGCCTGTAGTGCTAAGGAACTTCCCTCTCAGAACTGCTTTTGCTGTGTCCCAGAGATTTTGGGTTTTTGTGTGTTCATTTTCATTTGTTTCCATGAAATTTTTTATTTCTTTCTTGATCTTGTTGGTAACCTAATCATCCTATATAATAAAAGGCTAATATGCAAATCGACCGAACGGTGGAACAACCGGTAGCTATGATGCGCACTGACCACCAGGGGGCAGATGCTCAATGCAGGAGCTTCCCCCTGGTGGTCAGTGCGCTCCCACAGGAGGAGTGCTGCTTAGCCAGAACCCCTGAGCTGGACTCATGGCTGGCAAGTGCAGCGGCGGTGGCAGGAACCTCTCCTGCCTCTGTGGCAGTGCTAAGGACCACTTGGGGGATGTCTGACTGCCAGCTTAGGCCCGCGCCCCATCAGTCGACATCCCTTGAGGGCTCCCGGACTGCGAGAGGGCGCAGGCCGGGCTGAGGGACCCCCCAAGTGCACGAATTTTGTGTATGGGCCTCTAGTTTTTAATAACATGCTAATTAGCCTCCATGTGTTTTAATGTTTTGGGGTGTTTTTACTGTAGTTGATTTCTAATTTCATTCCACTGTGATCTGAGAAGATGCTTGATATGACTTCAATATTCTTGAACTTGTAGAGACTTGTTTTGTGTCCTAACATGAGGTCTATCTTTGTGAATGACCCATATGCACTTGAGAAGAATGTATATTCTGCTGCACTGGGGTGAAATGTTCTATAAATGTCAATTAAATCCATCTGATCCAGTGTGTCCTTTAGAGTCACTGTTTCCTTAAGTTTTTGTCTGGAAAATCTATCCAGTGAAGTCAGTGGGGTGTTAAAGTCTCCTACTATGACTGTGTTGTTGTCAATCTCTATTAAAGTCCTCTAGAAGTTTTTTTTATATATTTAGGTGCTCCTGTATTGGGTACATATATGTTTACCAGGTTTATATCCTCTTGTTAGATTGATCCCTTTAGTATTATGTAGTGACCTTTGTTGTCTCTTGTGGTGGCCTTCATTTTGAAGTCTATTTTGTTGGATATGAGTATTGCTACTCCAGCTTTTCTTTCTTTTCCATTTGCACAGAAAATTTTTCTCCATCCCTTTACTCTCATCCTGTGTGTATATCTTTTGTTCTGAAGTGGGTCCCTTGCAGACAGAATATAGTTGGGTCATGTTTTTGTTTTCATTCAGCTACCCTATGCCTTTTGATTAGAGCATTTAATCCATTTACATTTTTGGTTATTATTGACTAGAGGCCTGGTGCACGGATTCATGCACGGGGGTGAGGGGGTCCCTCAGCCTGGCCTGCAACCTCTCGCAATCCAGGACCCCTCAGAGGATGTAGTAGTGCACCAAGCGGCAGGCAGCCAGGGAGGAGCCCGAGGCGGAGGCGGGTGCCACACCACTCACACACATCCCTGCCCACTGCGCCTGCTGCCACCGCTTGGTAGCACTGCTGCAGAGTCGGGAGAGGCTCCCGCCACCGCAGCTGCGCTCACCAGCCATGAGCCCGGCTTATGGCTGAACGGAGCTCCCCCTGTGAGAGCACACTGACCACCAGGGGGCAGCTCCTGCAGTGAGTGTCTGCTCCCTGGTGGTCAGTGCATGCCATAGCAACTGGTCGACCAGTCATTCAGTCATAGGTCACTTAAGCTTTTATATGTATAGATAGGTACTTATTGTCATTTTAATTCCATATGGCTAGGTTTCTCTGTTTCTTCTTCTCATTACAGCAGTCCCTTTAACATTTCTTCTAATGCTGACTTGGTGGTGATGTACTCCATTTGCTTTGGGGTGGGGACAGGGGGTCTTGGGAAGCTCTATTTTTAAAAATATATTTTATTGATTTTTTACAGAGAGGAAGGGAGAGGGAGAGTTAGAAACATCAATGAGAGAGAAACATCGATCAGTTGCCTCCTGCACACCCCCTACTGGGGATGTGCCCGCAACCAAGGTACATGCCCTTGACTGGAATCGAACCTGGGACCCTTCAGTCCACAGGCCGATGCTCTATCCACTGAGCCAAACCAGTTAGGGCTATTTGACTATTTTGAATGATAGCCTTGCTGGATATAGTAATCTTGGTTTCAGATCCTTGCTTTCCATTACCTTGAGTACTTCATGCCATTCTCTTCTGGCTTGTAGAGTTTCTGATAAGAAATCAGGTGTCAGCCTTATGGGAGCTCCTTTGTAGGTAACAGTTTTCTTTTCTCTTGCTGCCTTTAAGATTCTTTGTCTTTAATTTTGGGCATTTTAATTATATGTCTGGGTGTGGTCCTGTTTGGGGTCTTCTTGCTTGGGGTTCTCTGTGCCTCCTAAACTTGTGAGACTTTTTACTTTACCATGATAGGGAAATTTTCTGCCATTATTTCTTCAAATATGTTCTCTATCCCTTTCTCCCTTTCTGCCTCTTCTGGCACACCTGCTATTCTAATATTGTTATGTTTCACGTTGTCTCACAGCTCCCTTAAGCTGGCCTCCTGTTTGTTTGTTTTTTTCTTTTAGGTTCTTTGAGTGCTTTTTTCAACCCTGTCTTCTAATTCACTGGTTTGATCCTCAGCTTCCCCTAATCTGCTGTGTATTTTTCCCAATGTGTTATTTGTGTTATGTCATTCTTTATTTCCAACTGTTCTTTTTTTCATAGTTATATCTTTTTTCATGCTGTGGAATATCTTTATCATCATTACTCTGAACTCTATTTCGGATAAATTTCTTATCTCTGCTTCATTTATCTCTTCTTCTGGAGAATTCTCTTGTTCTTTTAATTTGTGGGTTTTCTCCTCATTTTGGCTGTTTGGGTTTGTGACTATGTATTAGGTAGATTCTCTACGCCTCTCAATCTCTAGTGCAGGACAGTGTTTCTGACTTATTAGATCAGGCAAAGACTCAAAACCTCCAGAGACCACCTCTGCCTACAGACTGATAGGATTCTGACTTGAATGGCCCCAGGCAATCATCCTCAGGTGTGGTGAGAGTTTTTTTTCAACAGGATGGGACAGTTTCTTCTGCCTGGAGCTAATAATTATTTTTAGTCTCTTAAGTGGCCTCAGGGCAAGGTGTTTTCCAATAGGTCTGCAGTGTGTCAACTGTCTACCCACCCACCCCCAAGGTAAATGTGTGGGAAAGAAGTTCTATACTGTGTGAGGGAATGTCTTAGCACAGGAATCTGGGGGTGTCTGCCTTCTGAGCTCTTACCCCTGAATCCCCAATCCTGGCTTCTGCTCACATAGCTCCAGTCCACTCTGCCCTCCCTCTGCTGGAGCATAAGGTGTGTGGCTCCACAGGGAATTTTGTGCATTGGCCCTTTAAGAGGGTGCCTGAATTTTCAGTTGTCACTCCATGGCAGAAAGCAACCCGACTGCTTTTCACAGCCAGATGTTATATGGGTATCCTTCTCAGTTGTGGTGCTCTCTTTTGGGGGCCCAGCTTGGGGATTAGATCCCAGAGTTCTCAGTGGCAACCCCCAGAGATGAGATATCTCTTCATAACTTCAGTTGCTGTCTGTGGGTGCCTGGCCAGCCCTTTTGTGCCTCCAACCCTCCTACCAGTCTCTATGCAGTCTCCACTTTCAGTTCTCAGGTATCAGGGTTCTCTCCAGTGAGTCTTCTGTTGATTATCCAGGAAGTTTTTTTTTTTTTTGTATTTTAGTTGTAATCCTAGTTTGTTCCTGGGAGCATGTCTGTGCAGCATCCACTTATACCGCCTCCATTTTTAATCTCTCTCTGGGAGAGATTATTTTTTTAAATTGTAAAATAAAATTTTAGATTTAAGAACCCTGGTGGAATGGGACAGGGCTGACACATAGCTGGAAATCCATTATAACACACTTGTATGATAATGTGATTACTAAATCCTAGATTCACTGATTCACCCCTGGCTACCAATTTTGTAAACAAATATGCTGTGCACAGGCACACACACACACACACACACACACACACAATCTAGCTAACTACCATATACTGGTATCTCTTAACTATAAACACAAATTTGCCTGCATATATTCAGAATATCCATAGAAGGTGCAAAAAAACTAGAAACAAGAGTGTCCCCCAAAGAGGGCAACTGAGTGGCTAGGAGATAGGTACGTAAGGAAAACCTTTTATGTTATTTACCCTGGGATTATGAAAATATTTTTCTTCTTGGCTCCTTATAATTTTAATTATTTTACTTTTATTTATCTTTGCACAAATAATACAATTTTTGTACATATGTGCTTTTTTTATTATTTATTTACCACAAGTAAAGGTCAGGAATTGTTATCTTTAAAAATTTTTTTTACTGTTTTACTTCATTACTGTTGTGTATGTGCTCCATGTGTTTGACGTAGGTGCTTATGTAGGTGGGTTCCGACTTATGGTGAAAATAAAAAATCGCATTATGTCGTGCCTTAGGAACAGATCTCTTGACGTAAACTGAGGACCTACTGTATTTCCTATGCTTAGAACATAGGAATTATCAGCTACCTGCAAGTTATAAATAACTCATTGATACACTCATTGTCTTCAGGTATACACTGAGTTCCGAGATTATTATGATCTCTGAATGCATAATAATATGGCCACTCAAGTGTGTGTGTGTGTGTGTGTGTGTGTGTGTGTATGTATTAGAGGCCCTGTGCATGAATTCATGCATGGGTGGGGTCCAACCAGCCTGGCCAGGGGGAGGGGACATGGGCGGTTGGCTGGTCTGCCTGCTGGTCGAACTCCTGGACCAGGGGACAATTTGCATATTAGCCTTTTATTATATAGGATATACACTGAGTGGCCAGATTATTATGTGTTCAGAGATCATAATAATCTGGCCACTCAGTGTATTTAGTGAGCATTTGTGGAATCCTCTCTTAGTTTCTTCCCAATTATGGGTCTATTCAAATTTCTAACCTCTAGAAGCTAGATTTTAAAGACAGCTATGATCAATCACACCCTTATCAAATAACTAAGAACTGCCTTTGTCCATGTCCCCATATTTCCAGATTTTGGCCCACATACCCAGTGTACCTATATGCATCTCCTCCTTTTGGATTCGGGCTTCCTCATTTCTCAAGAATTCCGATATTTAGTAGGCAGTAAATTTATAAAAGGCACCTTTGTCTGCCTCAAAATACAGAAATCTTTATTACTAGCCGGTGACCTGTTACTCAGACTTACTGCCAGGCAATAAAGCAGAGTTTCTGGGAGCATGAAATGTAAAGTACAAGTTAAGGTTTCTAGCCTTGCTCTGTTTTCTTTAGTTGTGTGAACTTGGCCTATTATTCTTCATTCAGTTTGTTCTTTCCTCTGTAAAAAGTAGACACCAGAGAGCTGTCGTTAGAACTTGAACTGTTACCGTGACTTTTTTTTTTTGAGGATTCTCTTTTTGCTTGAAATATGTTAGGATTTCAAAATAAGGTTTTGCATGTTGTCTCCCCCTCATTCTATCTTGACCCCCACAAAGTGGGTGTGAAAAGAAACCATTAAAAGACCAGTGGGCTACAACAGGTTCTAGTCTCAGCTCTATCACTACACAGCTTTGTAGTCTTGGAAACACTTTTCTGTCCAAGTGTCAAAAAAAGATGGAGTCTTGGTTACAATAATGGTTTTCAGACTGTGGTCACATAGAAACCCTGGTGTTATGTCACCAGTAAAATTGAACATTTTTTCATCCATTTTAGACGAACGTTTAATGGGCCTAGTATCTTCAACTACACGTGTTTTCTCCTACATAGTCTTCAAATACTGAGTCTGCTGCTGTTTTAAAAAAACTGAAAACATCTACTTGTTCTGCTTGGTGTATCAGATACCCTCCTTTTTTAAAACAGCGCGCGCGCACACTCATTAGTGGCCCACATGTCGCCTCTGGTTTGCAGGATGGCGCCAAGTACAGCAGGAACGGTCTGCGGCATCTCAGAGGGAAGGCGGGAGGGAAGGGGTTAACCAAAGAACCTGCAGGCGTACAGGCACAGCCCACAGACCCCGAAAAAGGGAGGTGCAGGCGGGGCGGGCTGGGGGGCCCCTGGGGGAGGGGCACTGTAATGCTTCCAACAATACAGATGAAAAGAAGCCTAACGTCGTGTATTTCTGTCCGGAACACCGACACTCTCGGGGCCTTGGGAAATGCCAAGCTGAGAAGTCCCGGGGGACCTGGGGGGAGACCCGCGGCCAAGCTCGGGTTCCGCTTCGCGGCGGGAAGGCCCAGTCTCCGGCCTCCCGGCCGCGGGAACCGGAGGCCCCACCCGACACTCACTGCCTCCTTCTCGAACATGCTAGGCCTCCTCTCTCTCCGAGACCCCGTCGGGGACTGCGGGACGACCGGGGCGACCAGGGTCCCGGACGCCTTCCCACCGCGGGTGCGCTTCTCCATCACGCCCGCCTCAGCGACTCGCCCGGCACCGCGTCTCCGCCCGGCAGAGCCCAACGCCGCCGCCGCCGCCGCCGCCGCCGCCACTTCCCGCGAGAGCTCAGTCTCGTGCCTGCGCCGCGGAGGCCGGAAGTGCTTCCGGAAGTGCGGCGCGGAGGGAGGGCGGGACGAGCTGCGTCATCGCGCGGCGCCGGCTGCCGGGACCCGGAAGTCATGGAGGTAGAGCGGTGGGGGCGCCGGTGGGATAGTAAGGGAATGCTGAACGAATAAGGCTCTAGCCATAAAACACTGAGCTTTTGTAAACTGACACTCCGCTAATACTATGAATAATAAAAGTTCAATCTTTAAACGTTTACTTATTTGAAAGTCGTTACGTAAATGACCTTTAAATTTAATCACAATGTTTTTATCATACAGCTCTCCCACTAGTTATACCTGTGTATACTCTGTTCTTAAGAGAGAACTAGAGGCCTGGTGCACGAAATTCGTGCACTCCGGGTGCTCCCTCAGCCCAGCCTGCACCCTCTCCCAGTCTGGGGAGCGGGGAGCGGGCCTAAGCCCGCAGTCGGACATCCTTAGTGCTGCCGCAGGGCTTCTGGCTGAGCAGCGCTCCCCCTGTGGAAGCCCACTGACCACCATGGGGCAGCTCCTGTGTTGAGCGTCTGCCCCCTGGTGGTCAGTGCACGTCATAGCGACCAGTTGTTCTGCCCTTCAGTCAATTTGCATATTAGCCTTTTATTATATAGGATATTCTTGGGTTAAGTGTATAGTTAGTACTTGTGTGTCTTTACTTTCTGTAAGACAGTATCTTTTATGTTCTACGTTTCAGATATCCCTGGAGGACCCTGTTACCACCTGCCTTTCTGCCCCAGTGTATCATCTGATCTGTGAACTCGGGCGTGAAGTCCGAGAACATCATGCTATCAGTAGCATTGTGGCTGGGAACGGGGACGTGTGCTGGAAGACGATCACAGACTGTGTGGTTGGTGCCGAGTCAGGTCTGCACTTTCTCTGCACCCCAAACATCGATGGATACTTTTCATTTAAAATGTCTCGACCTCCAGTATTCCCCTTGCCTGCCATTGCTTTTTGTTTGTTTTTTTTAGAGGGTGTTATCATAACGGCCTCACTCAAAAGATAAAAGGAATTGCTGTGAAAAGAGGGAATGAGGCCAAAGAAGCATAGAAGAGTTCAGGGGAAGCTGGGCTAAGAAACCCGTGTGTGAGAAGGGAGGTTGGGAGGCAGTGAGGGCGATGGTCTCGGCTCCAGGCCAGCAGTCCAGATGGAAGAGGGTAGAAAATACAAGTCATGAATTAGGTATGAAAGGACCAGTGACATGTTACACAATTATTTTAGATGTCTTCCATCTGTTTTTGCACATTTTTTTGGAGCAGGGAGTTGGCCTGGAAATTTAACAATATTTATAAAAATGACAAATAAATGTGCTCTGGCCCAGCAGTTCCATTCCAGGAATTTATAGGACTGGCACACTTACAGATAGCAAAGTGTGTGTCAGCAAGGGTTCTCCTGCAATGTCGTTTGTAATAGCCAAGAAGAAAAAAGCATTGGAAACAGCCAGATGTCAGGCAGTAGGGATCACTTAGGAAAATCATGAACATTTCCCAGTGGAACACTATGCAGTGGGAAAAAGAATGAGGAGGCCTGGCTTTCTGAACACCGGAATCTCAGAGCTGTGTTGCTAAGTGAAAAAATAAGGCTTATATATTTGCATTTGCTTTTATATGTGTAAATATTTCTAAATATACACAAGGAATTAATAACAGCAGCTGCTCTAGGAAGGATAATGCAGTGGCCAGGAGGGAGACTTACCCTCTTATATATTTTTTATCATGAACCAATGGAATGTTCAGACCCAAACTTAAAAAATATTTCATATTATAAATATGTTCTAAAATAATTAAGATAATTGGAAATCGCATAGTCTACTGTTAAGTAGAAAGAAATTAGGCCCTAGCTGGTTTGGCTCAGTGGATAGAGCGTCAGCCTGCCGACTGAAGGGTTCCAGGTTCGATTCCGGCCAAGGGGCACATGCCTGGGTTGCGGGCTTGATCCCCAGTGGGGGGTGTGCATGAGGCAGCCAATCTATGATTCTCTCTCATCATTGATGTTTCTCTCTCCTTCTCCCTTACTATCTGAAATCAATAAATATATTTTTTTTAAACACAAAATCAGGTTAAAGTATTATATATGCTATCTGAACCTGATTTTCTATAAACTTATATACAGGTAAAGAAATTGAAGAAAATATTTTTCTCTTGTTTGAAACTTTCTGTATTTTCCAAGTTCTCTATCAATAGCATATTTTTAGTTTATAACCAGATAAGCACCATATAACTTATTTCAATGTAGGTGTCGTGTATCTGTTTTGTAAGTTCAATAATAAACTGGATATGGACTTGGTGGGAATTTTGTAATTAGAGCACTTTTCCTCTGATAACTCGGAGATCTTTTTCTCCCCATGGTATTGGCGCTGAGGTGCTAACTTGTTTCTCATCCTTGAAGCCCAGGGTCTGGATTACCAGGGAAGCGTGAGGCTGCTGGGCCCTGTGTGTGAGGCTGTCCACATGCATTTCTCATCTCTGACCAAGGGGCAGTTTGAAGTCCAGTATGCACCGTGGTTCCAGTGGACAAGTTCTCCAGAGGTTTGGCCTTTGCAAATTCCACTTAGAAACCCTATTACTTGCTAATTTTAAAGGGGTCTCTCTGGAGGGCCCGGAGGGAAACCTGGGACGGTTATGCAGAGTCTCTGGGTCTGAGCTGAGGAGCACACCCTTGGACCAAGGCAGCATCGAGGCAGCATCAGGATGGGGGTGGGAGGGAGCTTGGTATGTGGGTGCTGGTCCCGGACAGAGGCAAAGGGGCCTCTGCAGAAGAGATAGCCGGCTGGCAGAGCGAGGTCATCTTGAGGCAGTGGCCCCGGGCCGGGCGGGCAGGGGCCTGGCCTCAGTCCTGCTGAATCGGAGGGAGAGGGTCCTTGGAGGCCCAAACCTGGTTTCACTGCTTTGTTGGTTGGTGAAGACCAGCTGTGTCACGGCACATTAAATGACCACAGTGGAGCAGTAACTCTAGCAAGGCTGCTTCTGAACCCGTGAGGTGGGCAGGGGCTTTAGGAAAGGGTCATTTCCGCTCCCTTCGCAATAGCTCTTATAAGCGGCAGGGTGAGCTGCCGTATGTTTATCTTCAGAACTAATCCAAATTGGAAATAAGATTTAGGTAAAAATATTTGACTTCTCGATGTGCAGTTACACCACACTTCCTGTTTTCAATCAATATTAAACAAAGAAAGAACATTCAAAGAACTCCTTAGATATTACTTTTTTACTATTTACACTGCGTGGCCAGATTATTATGACCTCTGAACGCATAATAATCTGGCCACTCAGTGTATATCCTATATAATAAAAGGCTAATATGCAAATTGTCCCCTCAACCCGGAGTTTGACCAGCAGGCAGGCCGGCCAACCGCCCATGTCCCCTCCCCCTGGCCAGCTGGCCAGACCCCATCCATGCACGAATTCATGCACTGGGCCTCATACACACACACACACACACACACACACATACACACTGAGTGGCCAGATCATTATGCGTTCAGAGATCACAATAATCTGGCCACTCAGTGTAGATGTTATATTTGTAGAAAATGTTTACCTATACCCCAAAAATCATTAAAATACGATCATCAAAATCTTCAGAGGGTTGACTCTGATGAACAGTATTGTCACTTTGAGAAACAGTTCTTATTGAGCATAAATTCTAAAGCGTGTCTATTCGAAACAGTTGTTTCCAGAAATATTTGATGCCTTGGAGAGTCGTGAGTGCCCTGCTGTTGCTCTTAGCCTCATGAAGCTGACGGCCTGTCTGGAACGGGCCCTGGGAGATGTAAGTGTGAGAACTCCTGGTCGGGCCGTTAAAGTGCCTGAGTGAACGTTAAACGACTCTGCAGTTGCCCTCAGATTCCTTGATTTTAATTATCGTTCTCCTGTAAAGTGCAATTATTTGGTACAGATTTTCAGTGTTTTTTGGATGATTATGAAATTAAAACATGGATATCTTCAGTCATTGTCTCCCACCATTTGCCCAAGCAGTTGCCTTATGGGTGATTTTTTTCTGAATATCATTCGACTCATTGGAATGCAGTTGCTACATGAATTTCGTTTGAATTTTAGGTGTTTTTGCTGGTTGGGAAAGAATGCCCATTTCTTTTAAGAGATCTGCTTGCCTCTGCAGAGCTTGCTCAAGTCTTCGGGCAGTCTGTGGTAAGCTTGCCCCCCACAGCCACAGAGGAGGCGCAACGCACGACCGTTAGCGTCCGCTGCACTTGTGCTCCTCAAAAATAGATGCTGATGAGAGTGTTGTCACGTCATAGGTGGAGGGGACTCAGAGCTTCCCTAGGGGAGCAGCCACAGCCCCAGTTCCCCTCCGAGCCGCCCGTCCTGTTCACACACAGGCCCACGCGGTACACTGTGGCGCTTCTGTGCCAAGCTGTTTCCTGTGCTCGTTTATTTGCATGTCAGGCTGTTTGATGCCCAGCACCACCTGGGACAGGTCCCACCTCACGCTGCCCAGGGTCCCCTCTGCACGCTCCTCTCGCTTGCACAGTGGGCCTCACAGCAGCGTCTTCTTCGCGGGTGGGTCTGAGGATGGGCAAGGCAGGCGCACACAGTAGCTGCTCAGTAACTGTCGGCTGTTATTACCTCTACGCCGACGACATACACTAACGAGGGAAACGGCGGTTGGAAGGAAGAAAACGTTACTTGCTGCATCCAGTGACTTGTTAATGACCGCACTGCCCACCCTCCGCTGTCCTTCCCTGCCCAGATGCACGTCCTGACGGTCTTCGTGGGCTCTCCGCGCGGACTCAACCTGCGCAACGTCCTGTGGCACGGGTTCGCGTCCCCTCAGGAAGTTCCTCCCAAGTAGGTGCTGCAGGAGGGCCTCCTTGTCGAGGGCACTGGGGGTTCACCTCTCCTGTGGGGACAGGGAGGCCCGTCTCAGCAGGACTTGGAGCGGAAAGCTGGATGTTCTAGCGGAGCCCCTGCAGGTCCTCACGGTTTCAGCTCCCATGGGTCTGAGGTCCTCTTGTTGCTCCCAGCCCATGTGGCACCGCTTCACTTTGCTTTCTTACTTTTGAACTTTTCTCCTGAAAGGAAAGCCTTTTATATGCACGACTGAGGTCTCCGGCATCTCCCACAGGTACTGTTCGATGCTGGTGCTGCTGACCGCGGGGCTGGGCCAGCTGCTGGAGGCCTACCTGAAGCAGACAGAGCGCACGGTGGCCCATCGGCCGCTCCTCACGCTCGTGGACTCAGAGGACTGGACCGTCTTCCCTGGCAAGTACCGGGTCTCCCCTGAGTAGCATTAGGGATGCTGTCGTCCGGGAGCATCAGGCGTGAGCTCCGGGTGGGGCGTTCTCCAGGGCGACGTGGCGAGACCGTGCCATGAAGTCGTGTGTGAAACATCGCCACCTGGACCCGACCTTCCCCGCCGCGCCCGGCTGCTGCGGGGAGACCGTGGGTCCGTGTTGGTGACGGGTTCAGTCTGTCCTTCAGAGGGACTGGCGTGCACTGGTGTCAGGCCATTTTATAAGGCGCCTCCTCCGCCCACGCACGGCTGTGCCTCTGCTCCACTCGCTGTGCCCGAGCCCTCGCAGCGGAATGGCCTTCACATCGTTGATCCTCCCCGTGACCGAGCCACTTACCAATGGTGGGGAGGAGGGACCAGAGCTTTGAAAGCTATTGAACTGTGTTTGCTCCGAGCCCACTGCCCTCACCGGCCGTCGCGGTGCAAGGTCTGTGTCTGCCAGTGAGAATGGGGATCAGCCTGCCCCACATCTCGGCCTTTCGTGCGTGAACCCTGGCGGTGGTCTGGTGACTGCCAATAATACATACAAATGGCGAGACACTTTTTAGAGTGGTTTTAAGCTTTTAAGAAAACTGAGAGGGCGGTCCAGAGATTCCCCATTCCCCCCGCCGCCTGCCCACAGCCTCCCCCATGTCAACACCCCCAGACCGGACATTTGTCACCGAGGATGAACCTCCTTTACGTGTCACAAGCACCCAAGTGTGTCGCTCACCCAGCACTCACTTGAGGTTCCTGTATCCTGTGGAGGTTCATTTTCCTGGTCAGGTGGCCACCTGGTCCACCTTGAACGCCTCTACAGAAGGTCACAGCCACATCACCAACGAGACGCAGTGTCCGTGTCTGCTTCCTCCAAAGCCCCGGGGCCCCCTGCCCACGTAGGGCAGGGCGGTCTTCCTCACCCGGGCCACGCGCTGCCCTGGGCTGGGCTGCGGCTCACCTGTGTGAGGAGAGATACCGGCCTCGCCCCAAGGGCGCTCACGGCTTCTCCGTCGGTGCCTGTGGTTGTGCTGAAACCTCTTGCTGTCTTGCAGCTGCTACTGACGAGGTCCTTTCGGTGTGGGAGGAAGTGGTGAGGAAATCCTCTCTCGTCCTGAGGATCATGCTGCCATATTGGGAAGTCGCGTTGACCAAGTTCAGGACACACAGGTGATGGGAAGGTGGCACGAAGGGTGGTTCCTGGAGTCCGGGGGCCAGTCCTTCCCAAAGCCCCTGCCGCCAGGCCCTGCTGTGGGGCTCCAGGCCAGGGCGGTCGGCTGTCTGGAGAGGGGGCTCGCGGGAAACCCCTTCCTGACCAGGGGAACGGCCTCCTCATCGTGCGTCAGGGATCACAGGACAGCGGGCGAAGATGACTGTTTTTTAGAATCAACTTGAAAAATCATTGAGTTTTTTCTGTGAGTGAAACCCTATGTCCAGGGTTGGCGAACCAGGAAACAGGAAATCGGTGTCGCGGGTGCCGAGGAGCGAGCTGGTGCTCAGACCTCAGGGGTCGGCGGTCTTCACTCCTTCCGCATGTCCCGGGACGGCCACGTGGAGACCGTGAAAGCCCACTCATGTCCTGGGTCCAAGTACTTTCTAGAAAGGGAACGAGGCGGCTTTTGATGCCATTTTCTCCTGAGGCACTAACCGTGGCCAATCAGGCGCCAAAGCCCTGAAGCAGTTGTGAAGCCCCGCGTCTCAGGAGACCAGTTCTGCTTCCGTCTCCCTTGGACACAGTGGTCCCATCTGGACGATGCCCCGTGACTCAGGGGCCTGTGCCCACCTCACAGCGGGTGTGCTTTTCCTTCCGCGTCGCAGGTTCGCCGACTGTGCCATGCTGCTGTTGACACAGCTGGAGACTGGGCTGCGGCACCTGTTCGCCAAGGTTAACCATTGTCCCAGGAGACTTCTGACGGCCGAGGTACATGTGTGCGTGGCAGGCTTCTGCGCCTCTTAAATGATCTTATCATCTCACTTCTGTTTGCAGCCCATGAACTTGTTAGCTAAGAGCTTTCCTCAGAAGACTTAGCTGTCCTTTTTTGTGGCTTTCTATTATAATGTTTTATAGGATTTATGTTTACGTATGATTGGTTTTGGTAGCTCTATGATATTTTGAAAGTGGTCTTTTAAACTCAGTGATGTGATAGAACTAGTTACCACGCATTTCCTCTCTGTGGCTACACTTGCTGACCTATCACTGTAGCCCACAAGGTGGTCCGTAGCCTGCAGCACGTGCCCTCTGTAAGGACCCTACTCCTCTTGGCCAGAACTCAGCCCACCCCGCGGTGGAAGGCTTGGGCGGCAATGTGCCCAGTTAACTATTGAAAGATCCACGGATAAGGAAGGGGGGACCCTGAATTATAGGGTGAGTAGCAGCGTCTGCCATGTCTCCTTTTCTCATTTCTTTCACTAGTTCATCTTCTTCTTTTTGCCCCTTATGTCAACATTCCTCAAAATTCTCTTCTCAACCTTGTCCTCTCCTTATATTTGCTCCTTGGGAGGTCTCCCACAACCCCATGCCTAAAGCTGTCACCTCTGCGGGGACCACAACTAGAAAACACTTGGAACCTCATGAAAATGGAAGCCCCACATATCACAGGCTGTCGATGCAGCTAAAGCAGCTAAGAGGACAATTCAAAGCATTAAGTTCCAGGTTCTCCAGGCATTGGCTCTCACCAGTTCTTTTATCTCCTGAGTCAGGTGGACACCTGTTTGCTGGATGTCTTCCGATGGGTTTCCCCAGCATCTCACACTTACTTTAGTTTAGAAAGCATATTTTTTCTCCTACAAATTCCTTATTCTTAGCCTCTCGATGGCTCTGGCCCCAAACCTTAGCCCTGCCCTGTGCTTAGCCTGCACTTCGTTCTCCACAGCCAGTCGGTCCAGCACTGCCCATTGGTTCTTCTCGCGATGGATTCTGTGCCCCTTCTTTCTTCGCTGAGGCCTCCCTGGTTCCTTGTCCTGCCCCCTGAGCTCCTCTCCCATCCAGTCTTCACGCTGCTCTTCCTTCCTGACCAATTCTCACGCTGCCACCCAATGTCTTCTAAACCAATACGTATTCCTGTGTCTTCTGTGGCCTCCAGTGCTCCACAGCCGCGTGGCGTCCCCGTGCCACACACACAGGTCCCGGGGCCTTTCAGCTGGTTCCTCCCGGCTGTTGTGCAGAGGAGCTGCGTGCCAGCAGTCGAAGGCGGGATCAGAGCTGAGGTTCCTGGCCCACAGCCTGTGTCTGTAGACTGTACTGGTCACACCAAGAAGTGTGGGAGCTGGACTGTTTGTGGGGAAATGTCCCATTGTTCTTGCTTCATGCCATCAGCAGAAGCACCCGTGTGGGCAGTGGTGTGTGACGCTGTGGGCCTGGAGGAGTTAGGATGTCGAGCTGGACAGGGAGCACGGGCCGAGTTCCAGCGGCCGGGCGCCCTGGGGTCCCATGTCGTGTCACGTGTGTGTTTTGTCCACACATTCTTCCCAAAGTGCTGGTGCGTGGAGGCTGATCTCAGACGAGTGTTCGTGTGGTTGGCATGCGAGACTCTGCCTGCTTTGAACAGTTCACCTGCTCGTATTTTGCTCTAATTATTTCCTTTTTTCCCTTTTCTGAAGTCGGCAGCTCTGTACACCACCTTTGATGAAGTAAGTGAACAAGCTTACAGGAAAACGCTGATAGTCGTGTCAGCTAGAAACAGCCTTAGAGCTGAGCATCGTTTTCAGGATAACCGAGTGGGGGCCCGGTATTACTCACCAAGTCTCTAAAGCCGCAGAGACAAGGCCAGAAAGTGCCGGACCAGCATCAAGCGCTGCGGTTGTTAGGGACTTACACGTCAGTTAAGGCTAGCGTGAAACACATCAGCTACTGCCGTGAGCATGTGGTGGTCACCGAGGCGTGTGATCTGCGGAGTTGTGGGGCGGTCTGAAGGAGGAAGGTGGGATAGTGAAAGTCACAGGGAATGTTTTATCCCTGGTGGAGTGTAAAGGCTTCTGTGTGCCTCCCGGGTGGAACCCTTACAGACCCCAACGCGTGTGACACCATGGCAGCTCCGAGAGGACGGGAGAGGCCCCGGGCGGGGTTGGGGGGGTGGCTTCCAGTCACTCTGCCTTTGGATAACTGAGCTCCGGGACCTGGGGGAGGGGGTTAGGAAGGAGCCTGCTCACCGCAGATTTATCCCGTTAGTAAATGATTGGCTGTTAGGGGTGTGTATTTGGGGCAGTCAGGTCTGTACAGGACTCGGGCCTCAGGATTGAATCCTGCTTGGGCCCCATCGTCCTCATGAGCGGAGTGACTTGTGAAGTAACTGGTGGATGTGGAGCACACAAGCACACGTGTACATGTGAAGAGACACATACAGACACACACATCTACAAGTAGACATAAACACATGTGGATACATACATAAAACACAGATACCCACATACATACATGTACACAAACACACATACACAGATACACACATATATATACAAGTACACATACATACAAACACAGATACACACCTATACAAGTACACACAAACATGCACACATTACATGTAAACACACATGCATGTAGCCACATATAAACACAGTACACATACGCACATAGAGACACACCCTCACAGCTAGAAAGGTGCGTGTCCTAAGGCCATTAAACGGGCGAAGAGAAGTTTTCCTGGCCTGGTGGCGGTTTCCTGGGAGACGCCCGCACTTCACCTGATTGGCTCGGGCTTACTTAACGATTCGTAGCAAAGGCAGGGAGGCTGCGGCTCGGAAAGGCCTGTGCGTGCCTGTGTCCCAGCTGACGTGCTTGTGTCGGTGTTTCAGATGTTGGCACGACACCTGAGTGATGGCGAGATCAACCAGCTTCCTCTTGTCCTCGGGGAGCCTGCGATGGTAAGGCCTTGGCTAGGCTGCCGTCGTGTTCACGTGTGTGACCGGCACGTCTCTGACGTGGCACTGACTTTGGCCCGCGACGTGCGCAGAGAGCGCGCTGAGCCCTCCGCACGCTCCCTCGTCTCAGCAGCCGCCCGTGAGCGCTGGCTGCGCCGGGCCTGCCGGCTGCCGGTTGTTCGGGTTCCGTCTCCAGGCCTGGAGTCGGCGGTTCCCGGCAGTGTGCTCCTTCGGCGTGTCCAGCGGGGCCTCTGCGCCCTCCTTCCCTCCGCTGAGGGTGCTAACGAGCGTGTTCTCTGTCTCCTCCGAAAGGAATTCCTCTGGGACTTCCTGAACCACCAGGAGGGTCCTCGTGTGCGCGATCACCTCAGCCACGGGGAAGTCAGCCTCCCTGCGTTTCCCAAGGGGATGGCCGAGCAGCTGCTTGCCTTTTCCCTGGTGCTGCTGCTGAGATTCGTGGAGGAAGACCTAGCGTCAGAGGTCAAGGTAGCGTGGCGGGAGGGAGACAGGTCCCTGCCCTGCAGCTCTGAGAGATGTTGTTTATTTTAAACGCCATTCACTTCATTGTCTTTTGCTTCACTTACCTGGCTTACTGTGAGCCTCCGTCAGAACAGATAAGTAAGCATTGATTACATGTATTGACTCTAACGTTTAAATTTCTACTATATCCTATTTTTTTGGAGAATCTCTCAAATTTTCCAAATGTTTGGAATATTTTTTTTTCTTATTTCTTTCTGTGTTTGCTGCGTTGTGGACAAGAGTGGGTGTGCCTTTTTAATCTATCACTGTCATCACTTCATCGAACGTCATTTTGTTGGCAATGATGTGACTTCCGTCCCAAACCTGTTCTGAGGAGAGCTCAGCTGTCACAGCTGAACGGAATGAGACGGAGGGAAGTCACGAGGAACCGGACTCGTATGGGGCAGCCTAACGAAACGCGTTTCCCACCCAGGAAAAGGCAGCGATAAAGGCGCTGGTCAGGCTGGCGGAAGGCTACAGTGCCCGCTTCCACCCAGTCGCGCTGATTAAAAAACAGGTGAGCTGCGGGCGGCCGCTTAGGAGCAGGGTGTGCGCGCCTGCTGCAGAGGTTCAGAGGCTCAGAGCTGTCTCGTCGGGGCGGACTCCGGGGTCCGCAGACCTGGCGCTCCAACCGCAGTGCGTCACTCAAATGCGCGGCCTCTTTGTAAAACGCGCTGCATAGCGAGTCACCACGTGCAGTGGTGTCTGCAGTAGCCACTTCACTTCCTGGCTTTTCTTTATCCTCCCCAGCGGGGATCAAACCCACACCTGAGGAAAGTGCCCTGCCCGGGAGGGAAACCCGTAACCTTTTGGTGCACGAGACACGCGCCAACCAACCGAGCAGCCCAGCCAGGGCTCCTACACGTTTGTGGGTCAGGGCTGGGTCTGGGGTCCCGTCTGATACTAGACCCAGGTGCTGGCACTTGGCCAGGGCCACTGGGGAGGCCTTGTCTTCACCCAGAGCGCGAGGCCCACAGCACCAGGGAGCAGCACGCCTGCCCCACCCCCTCCCCCATCACCCCTCACTCCTGCCTGGGAAGTCACCCCTCGGCCCGGCCGCCCCACAGGCTCCTGGGGACTGTGCGCATCAAGTGAGCCCGACTCCGAGGGACTGGCCCCGTCCTGACCATAGTGCATCGGAATTTTCGACAGCTCCACAGCCCTCGGACATTGCTCCCACGGACCTGTCCTGTCTCCGGCCTTTCTGTACCTCATTATAATGAGTAACCGACACCCACCGCCTGGTTTTCAACCGTAATATCCGTAGCAGTTTTACACACAGGCTTCTAGAAAGTGACTGACACACCTGTAGCAATTTTAAAACAAGGTTTTAAAATGAGGTTTCTTCTAGAACCTTATTGTAAAACCTTCAGAAGCCGGGGCCTTTTCCTCCCAGGTGCTGAGCTGTGAGGAGAGCATCCGGTCGTGGCCTCTGCTGCCTTTGCCGGAGGACGCTGCGCGGGAAGCGGCCAGGTGAGCTCCATCCCGGGAGCGTGCAGGCCTCACAGCTGTCGGGAAGCAGCCGGGCCGTGGGGCAGGGAATGCCTGGGAGGGATTGTGGGGCCTGGTGACGGGTTGAGTTGGGGGTGGAGAGGAAGAAGGGTGATTGCCCAACTCAGAGCTCTCAACTGTGGGTGGGTATTTGTGGAGAGAAATATCAATATTTCTCTCTTTTCCGCGTCTAGTGCGGCTAGAGAGTGGTCTGGTATCTGAGTAGGGGCAGCTGGGGATTGAGAAAATGAAAGAAAGAGACAGACACAGAGCTAAGAAGGAAAAAGCTGGGGCCAGGTGGGACCACTGTCCTCTGATGGAGAGACAACGACCCAGAGCCAATACAGCACATTTATTTTATACAGCAAAATACCAGGAAGTTTTACTAAAGCCCAAGACAAAGGAGATTATGTGCATTCTTGTGGCTTCTTTGTATCGTCACTTCTGGTTGGGCCTGGATAATCGTGTTTGTTCCTGGTGCTTGGCTGGATTTAGATAATGAAACTCACCCCCTGGTGCCTGAGCTGAAGGTCAGGCTGACAACACACCTGCCTCTGGCAAGGTATGTTTCCAGGGCATAGCTCTGCCAGGCACTGCTGGATTCAGATGACAGTCAGTTCAGGGGCCTTTCCCAGGCACTCTCTACAGAGACCGAGAACGTGGACAATCAGAAAGGGGGTCTGACTCTTAGGAGAGAAGTGGGAACAGAGATTTTGGATTGTAGAGTCAGAGAGATCACATGAGTCAGCAAAGCATATTGCTTTTAGCATATTGTACCATTGACTTTTTTAAATCTTCCCCCAAGGATGGATATATGGAAATATATATATATATAATTGATTTTAAAGAGAGACGTAGGGAGAAAGAGAGAAACATTGATGTGAGAGAGAAATATCAATTGGTTGCTTCCCATACACACCATGACCGGGAATCAAACCCACAATCCTCCAATGCACAGGACGGTGCTCCAACTGTTACTGGGAAACCCGGTTGGGCTCTGGCTGCCAGTTGCTGTGTCCAATAACAAAGGCAGGGTCGAATCATTTAAGGCATTTATTGAGAAGGCCTGCCAACCAAGAAGACAGGATGCTTACAGGCATTCAAATCCTGCCTTCCAGCAGGTGCAGGGACAGGACTATAAAGGGGAAGGGGTTGAGGGACGAACGTCCGCTACTGTCATCAGGCGATGAGATGGCGTGATGAGATGGTGTGGATGAGATGGTGTGATGAGATGGTGTGGATGAGATGGTGTGGATGAGATGATGTGGACGAGATGGTGTGGACGAGATGGTGTGATGAGATGGCGTGGATAAGATGGTGTGATAAGATGATGTGATGAGATGGTGTGATGAGATGGTGTGATGAGATGGTGTGGAGGAGATGGTGTGGAGGAGATGGTGTGGAGGAGATGGTGGGATGAGATGGTGGGAGGAGATGGTGTGGAGGAGATGGTGTGGATGAGATGGTGTGATGAGATGGTGTGGAGGAGATGGTGTGGATGAGATGGTGTGATGAGATGATGTGATGAGATGGTGTGGGTGAGATGGTGTGATGAGATGGTGTGACGAGATGATGTGATGAGATGGTGTGGATGAGATGGTGTGGAGGAGATGGTGTGGACGAGATGGTGTGATGAGATGGCGTGGATAAGATGGTGTGATAAGATGATGTGATGAGATGGTGTGGATGAGATGATGTGATGAGATGGTGTGATAAGATGGTATGATAAGATGATGTGATGAGATGGTGTGGGTGAGATGGTGTGGGTGAGATGGTGTGATGAGATGGTGTGATGAGATGGTGTGGATGAGATGGTGTGGATGAGATGGTGTGATGAGATGGTGTGATGAGATGGTGTGGAGGAGATGGTGTGGAGGAGATGGTGTGGATGAGATGGTGTGATGAGATGATGTTTTGACTCCTGATGGATTGGCCGACCATGCTTATTGGTTCTGCTTACTGGATTCACAGCGGAATCACCTCCTCAATCATATATGAGAAACTTAGCCCCCTATTCACATAGTATATTTGTTCTAAGATTTAAAATAATATGATTATGTTTTAGATTAATTCAGGTGCTCTACCTATCTATATATATATAAAAGCCCAATATGCAAACTGTCCCCTCGGGAATTCGACCAGAAGACCAGATGTTCAATCGCTCGCTATGATGTGTGCTGACCACCAGGGGGGCGGTGCAGAATGAAGGAAGGGACGAATGTCAGCTACTGTCATCAGGCGATGAGATGGCGTGATGAGATGGTGTGATGAGATGGCGTGATGAGATGGTGATCGGCCCTGATCTCCCGGGAGGACTAGGGACCCTACCTGTGCACGAATTTCATGCACCGGGAATCTAGTCAGATTATAAGCCCCCCTATCACAACCAACCGAGCCCCGCCCCGGCCAGGCACATGGACTTTTACCACGGCCTCCAGTGGCAGCCTTTTCATTTATAGCTGAGGAAACATCTTCAGATTAAGCACCTTTCTCAGTGAACCAGGCACATAAATGTGATTTTGCGCAGGAGCTAGCCGGGCATCTGAATTACGTCAGGTTCGTGTAAACACCTCTGTTTTCCAGATTAGGTGGCAGTTCTGAAGCCAGTGTCTGCGAGCCTTTGATTATGAAGATCATGTCTGAGCTGTGCCGCCACGTGCCTGGGCACCGCGCTTTCCAGGGCACGGACAGCCTTCCTGTTGAGAGGTAAGTTTCCTCCTACATTTGTCCAGACATTGACTAAGCAAGCCGGGGTCGCAGACTTTGCTGTTTTCTGTTACAAGCGAGGGGGTTGCATCAGCACTCACGCTGCTCAGCAGGAGTCAGTAGCTGAGTCTCGGTGCTCTCAGCCTGGCTGGTCTGTGATGACAGCCCCAGGGGAGCCTGCGTGGCTCGAACCCCGGTGTGTGTAACAGTTGTACTCGCGACCAAGAGCAGGCGCGAGCTGGCTGCCATGGGATTCAGTGCAGCAGGTGGCATGGCGGCCCGGGAGGGCGGCGATGGCTGTGCCCACAGAGCTGTGCTCTGACCGCAGGTGGCCTCGGCCGCTCCCGTACGTCTGCAGCCTCCGTGTGCCGACCCTGTTCTGCCCCAGAGCCGTCCTGGAGGTGCTGACTGTGCTCCGAAGCATCAGCTCACGCTGCGCCCAGGTGTCCCGGCAGGTGGCGGCCTCCCTGGAGCTCAGGGGCCGGCAGTGGGCGGAGAAAACGCTGCGCTCCCGGCAGAGGCAGAACTTCCTGCGCATGGTGAGCAGGTGAGCGGCTGTGCCGTGTGCGTGGTGAGCAGGGGAGCGGCTGTGCCGCGTGCGTGGTGAGCAGGTGAGCGGCTGTGCCGCGTGCGTGGTGAGCAGGGGAGCGGCTGTGCCGCGTGCGTGGTGAGCAGGGGAGCGGCTGTGCCGCGTGCGTGGTGAGCAGGTGAGCCGCTGTGCCGTGTGCGTGGTGAGCAGGTAAGTGGTGAGCAGGTGAGCGGCTGTGCCGTGTGCGTGGTGAGCAGGGGAGCGGCTGTGCTGTGTGCGTGGTGAGCAGGTGAGCGGCTGTGCCGCGTGCGTGGTGAGCAGGGGAGCGGCTGTGCCGCGTGCGTGGTGAGCAGGGGAGCGGCTGTGCCGTGTGCGTGGTGAGCAGGGGAGCGGCTGTGCCGTGTGCGTGGTGAGCAGGTGAGCGGCTGTGCCGTGAGCGTGGTGAGCAGGTGAGCGGCTGTGCCGTGTGCGTGGTGAGTAGGTGAGCGGCTGTGCCGTGTGCGTGGTGAGCAGGTGAGTGCTGTGTCTGGTTCGGAGGAGCCTTGGGGCAGGAGTTACCTCTGGAAGCAGTTCTGGTTCTTCGGGAGAAATACTGATTTTTAGGGAAAGTTATGGAACACGTTACTGTGGTTGTAGCACGTGGAAGGCTGCCCGCCCGGGTGAGTGTGGATCGCAAGCACAGCAGCGGTAACGTAGGAGCTGCGTTAGGCCTTCTTCCCGTGTTGCGTGTCCTGGCGTGTGCTGCCTCCTCAGGGAGTGAGCATTTGGGACAGATGCCGAGCACTGAGTCGAGAGGCGTCTGTAAGGCTTTCAGCTCCCACTGCTTCCGAACACGGTGCCTCGTTACACTGCCCGGCCGCTCACGAGGGATGGCTGCTCCCGCACATCCCTCCCGAAGCAGAGCATCTCGTGCCAGTTTATGGGGAAGATGAAATCTCACTTTAGGTTCCAGAGACACTGACACCTTTTCATGCTTAAGCCTTTCCGTTGCTCTTCCTGCGAGCGTTTTCACTGACCGCCGGGCTGTAAGGAAGACGCTGACGGGTGCAGAGGAGGGCGCCCAGGAGGGTCCGGGCAGGGCCAGGTGCTCCCCGTCCAGAGAGCAGGCCCTGCTGGCTCAGAACTAGACAAGAGGGGGTGAGGAAGGGGGGCCTGGCGGCAGGTGGCCGAGCTCCCCGAGGACTTCCGTGGCCCGGCCGTGGCCCAGGGCTCTGTGGCTGGGGGCAGCGTGGCCCAGGGCTGGTCAGGTGAAACATCATTTTCTTTATGAAATTGGAGACATTTTATTGAACGGACTTTGCTTTCCTGTCTTCAGTGTTAAGCTTCTGTCCCCGGTGCTGTCCCTGGTTGTGTTGCTGGTGGCGCTGGAAGCGGTCAGCGTTCACGGCGTTTGTGGAGAAAAGCCCTGTGACCGCCAGCGGTACCTCAGGTGGGTGTCCCCCCAGGAGGAAGCTGCTGTGGCGGCTGTGACGGCTCCGCTCCTGCGCCTTGATGCCTGGCCTCACTGTTCACGGGCTTCAGGGCGTCTGAGCCTTGCCGCTGCCCGCGTGGGCACCTTCAGCGTCGGTGCGAGAGCCCGAGCGCCCACCGGGCACAGGACGCCCCCTGCCCAGCCCGAGCGCCCCCTGCACTCCTGCGGGGGGCACCTCCGCGGGGCTGGTCTCTGTGTGGCCCGGGCCTCGGTCGCGGCACGCACCAGACGTGATGTTTACAGCGAATGTTCTCAGCTCGGGAAGCCCCTTTTAGGAGCCCAGACCTGGGCTCTGAGAGCAGGATCACACACATGACCCACCTTACATGTGTGTGACCCGCCTTACACGCGTGTGACCCACCTTACACGCAGAGCTTCCAGCAGCAGGCACCCCAGGAGAGGCGCGGGATCCGTCACGTGTTCGCCACGGCTGCTCCCCCAGAGTTCCTCGTGTCCCCAGCTTTAGGCCTCGCTGGTCCCAGGCAGCTCAGTGCTTGTGTACAGGGAACGTGAGAACAGCCGGCACCTCATAGAGTGAGAGCCGGCGAGGGCGAGCGAGTGGCAGCCGCCGGCCGTTGTTTCCAGTCTAGTCAGGGTCTCAGCCTCCACTGACGTCCTGAGTGTGTGGTCCCGGGGGCGTCCTGTGCCCGGAGCCCACCCACTCCCCAGGGACGGTGACGGGGCAGCATTTCTCTTTCACGGAACCCGTGCTGTGTCCGTGTGTGGGCACCTCTTTCCTTGAGTTCGCAGAGAAATTAAACTCGGCACTTAGTTGTAATTCCCACATAAAGAGAAAACATTCACGTCCTTGTCCCATTCTCAGTGGGTGGAATAGATGAAGTGAGTTTCTTACCCAGGTTCTTGAAGTCGGTCCTGCAGTTCACCGAGAACCTGGCGGCCTGCACCAGCCCCGCCAGGAACCGGTGGGGCGAGGTGGCCCGGCTCACGCACGCAGCGCTGCTGGGCATCTGGGCTTTCAGCGAGAGGAGGCAGATGCTCATCCAGGGAGCGGGAGCTCCCGGTGAGACCGCCCCCGAAGACACGTCGGCAGCTCAGTCATGCCAGGAGCCCCCCGGATGGACGTCGCAGACTGCAGACTGGGGTCCAGGGGAGGCGGTTCCAGGGACACGCTCCCCGTGGTGATGCCGTGTCCTCCATCAGCACGCCATCGAGCACGCGGTCCCCGTGGTGGTGCCGTGTCCTCCTCCATCAGCACGCCATCGAGCACGTGGTCCGCGTGGTGGTGCTGTGTCCTCCATCAGCATGCCATCGAGCACGCGGTCCCTGTGGTGGTGCTGTGTCCTCCTCTGTCAGCACGCCATCGAGCACGTGGTCCCTGTGGTGGTGCCGTGTCCTCCATCAGCACGCCATCGAGCATGTGGTCCCCGTGGTGGTGCCGTGTCCTCCATCAGCACGCCATCGAGCACGCGGTCCCTGTGGTGGTGCCGTGTCCTCCATCAGCACGCCATCGAGCACGTGGTCCCCGTGGTGGTGCCGTGTCCTCCTCCATCAGCACGCCATCGAGCACGTGGTCCCCGTGGTGGTGCCGTGTCCTCCTCTGTCAACACACCATCGAGCATGCGGTCCCTGTGGTGGTGCCGTGTCCTCCTCGGTCAGCACGCCATCGAGCACGTGATCCCCGTGGTGGTGCCGTGTTCTCCTCTGTCAACACACCATCGAGCACGCGGTCCCCGTGGTGGTGCCGTGTTCTCCTCTGTCAACACACCATCGAGCATGCGGTCCCCGTGGTGGTGCTGTGTCCTCCTCTGTCAACACACCATCGAGCATGCGGTCCCCGTGGTGGTGCCGTGTCCTCCTCGGTCAGCACGCCATCGAGCATGCGGTCCCCGTGGTGGTGCCGTGTCCTCCTCGGTCAGCACGCCATCGAGCACGCGGTCCCCGTGGTGGTGCCGTGTCCTCCTCTGTCAACACACCATCGAGCATGCGGTCCCCGTGGTGGTGCCGTGTCCTCCTCGGTCAGCACGCCATCGAGCACACGGTCCCCGTGGTGGTGCCGTGTCCTCCATCAGCACGCCATCGAGCACGCGGTCCCCGTGGTGGTGCCGCGTCCTCCTCGGTCAACACGCCATCGAGCACGCGGTCCCCGTGGTGGTGCCGTGTCCTCCTCAGTCAACACGCCATCGAGCACGCGGTCCCCGTGGTGGTGCCGCGTCCTCCTCGGTCAACACGCCATCGAGCACGCGGTCCCCGTGGTGGTGCCGCGTCCTCCTCGGTCAACACGCCATCGAGCACGCGGTCCCCGTGGTGGTGCCGCGTCCTCCTCGGTCAACACGCCATCGAGCACGCGGTCCCCGTGGTGGTGCCGTGTCCTCCTCGGTCAGCACGCCATCGAGCACGCGGTCCCCGTGGTGGTGCCGCGTCCTCCTCGGTCAGCACGCCATCGAGCATGCGGTCCCCGTGGTGGTGCCGTGTCCTCCTCGGTCAGCACGCCATCGAGCACGCGGTCCCTGTGGTGGTGCCGTGTCCTCCTCGGTCAACACGCCATCGAGCATGCGGTCCCCGTGGTGGTGCCGCGTCCTCCTCGGTCAGCACGCCATCGAGCACGCGGTCCCCGTGGTGGTGCCGTGTCCTCCTTGGGCAGCACGCCATCGAGCACGCGGTCCCCGTGGTGGTGCCGTGTCCTTGGGCAGCACCACTGAGCACATGTGGGTTAACGGGCTCCTCCCTGCGATGTGACGCTCACGAGCATTTCTGATAAAGTGGGGCCCCGATCTCTTCACCACGAGGACGCGACTGTGACTGGAGCTGCTGGGGAAGCTGCGTGGGCCCTTGGCCGTTCTCCCCGAGCCCGCCCTCCGCGGGCGGGGAGTCCCGCCTGACGGCGTTGGCGGTAAAGCGGTAGCACGTCGCTCTGCATTCGCTCGTCGCCGTCTCTGGAAGGAGGCCCTCGGCTGCACTGAGCACCGTAGGGCGTGCTCGCTGCCCAGAGAGCCCCTCAGTGCGTGGCTCGGTCCTGACAGGCCCGCAGCCCGGCTCCCGTGTCCGCGGGATTCTCCAGGGGGTGGGGAGTGGGGAGGTCCCACCGGGTCCCCGCCTGGTGGACACGGCCACGTCGCCCGCTGGGGAGCCTCTCCCGGGGCTGCCAGCCACCACGTCCCTGCAGGGGTGAGAGGAGCCGGCCACGCGCTCCCCTGGCGCCAGCACAGACTCTAACGGGAGGACTGGCTGTGGCGGGCCGTGAGGGAGGCGGGCCGGGCGGCCTTGCTGGCCGAGGCCTAAAGGCTGTAGAGAGTGAGGAGCACGTGAGCGGGAGGGGCACGTGGAAGTGAGGACGGAGACACAGCAGCGGACCCGGCCGCCGCCGCCTCCTGCCGTCCCGGGCCGCTCCGCTCCTCCAGGCCTGTTGGGCGAGTTCTTCCCACAAGCACGGGAGTGACGGAGCCGGTAGGAGCCCGCGGGGGAGGCAGGGCCAGGCTGGCCCTCGGGAAACGCGAGCCCGAGGAGGGACTGAGGGTACGGGACAGGCCGGCTCCACCGGCTCCTGCGTGTGTGATGTCGCCAGGGCCCTGGAGGGTTCTCCTGGAAAGGGCGGGGGAGGCGCGGCCCCTGGTCAGATGGAGGGACCGGGCGAGGTGCTGCTTGGGGGGCGGGGCCTCCCGTGGCGCCAGGAGGAAGGGAGGCTCTGCTCTGTCCCGCACGCCCAGCGGGAAGACGGACGGGGAGGCGAGAACCACGGGTGCTCCCTGCCTGTCTCCGACGGCCGGGCTTCAGGTGAAGAAGGTGCTGGGACCACGCGGCTGCCCTTCCGGGTCAGAGCTGAGGAGCGGTGGTCCCGCCCCGGCAGTGCCCTGGGATTGCCCCTGCGCCCCTCAGTGGGCACCCCGGGGTGTAGACGCGGCGAGGGTCGCGGGCTCTGCCTGAGGAGTAAGCCCCGGCAACAGGCAACAAGCCCCGTTGGTGGTCCTGCGTCAGGCCTGGAGCTGCTGCTGCAGGAAAGCTGGGGCCTCCCCTGTGGGTGCTGCAGGGGCTTCGGGCCGCGTTTCCCTGGCGAGCCACGGGGTGGCGCCCTGAGTAAGGCGCGGCGGCCGGGACTGAGCTCCGCCACTGTGGGCGTCTGTCCTCCTCTGCTCAGGGACAGGGGGCTTTGCGGAGGGAAGAGTGAGCGCCGATGGATTCGCTTTATTTTTTTGCAAGAGAACATTGATTCGGTAAATCAGACAGAAAAAGTAATTCCTGGAAGAAATGGGCCGAGGAAGACAAGTTATGGAGGCAAAGGAGGGCCCTTGGAGCTTGGGGGTGCGGAGGTGATGGTGGCAGACTTGGGCGAGGGGGGCGGGGGAAGGCAGGAGGAAGAGGAGCAGGAGGAGGAGAAGAGGAGGGGAGGGGAGGGGAGGGAAGGGGAGGGGAGGAAGGTGCTGAGCAGGGCCTGCCCACCTGAGCCGCCTCCGTGCACAGGAAGTGGCTGCAGGACACGATTAGGAGGCTGCTACCCGGGAGTAGAGGGGTCAGGGGTGAGGGAGGAGCGGGACGAGGAGGTCCCATCCCCAGGAGCACACTGGCCTGGGCGGTGGGGTCCTCGCCTCACGCAGCTGCCACAGGGGGAGCCAGCGCCTCGTCCCGGTTCCCGTCCTTCCTCTAAGGAGGCTGCACTCAGGGACCGGCAACGGGCCCTCACCTCACACACGGACACGCACACGGACATGCACACGCACACGCACACGGACACGCGGGGCTGGGCCCGTCAGCCCATCTGCCTGCGGTGTTTATCTTCGGGGACAAACTGGGAGGTGTGAGTAGCCGACACCCACAGGCCCGGAGGTGCAGCGTCCCGCAGGCGGACAAATGGTGGCCATGCTGCTTCCTTAAAGGGGCTGCGTCCAGATGGTGGCAGGACCGCCCAGCCTCGTCCCGGGGTCCTGGCTGCCCCTCCCCTCGCTGTGCCCCCCAGGCCTTCTTCCCGCCCCCTGCCTGTCCCTTCCCGGGGCTCGGGGCCCCTGAGCCAGGCTTGCTTGGGGGGCCCCCAGCGCTGCCCCTGCCTCCCCCTAAAGAGCGAGGGGCAGACCTAAGCACCACCCTGGGTTCCACTCCTTCAGGCCATGGCTGCTGCTCCGGCCTCCTCTGGCCGGCCAGTCCCTGCCTCCCGGCCTCAAACCTTCCCTCCCGAGGCGGATCCCTGAGGCATTCCTGCGTCGCCCGGTGACGCTGCGGTTCTGCCCGCCCTGGGTTGCAGGTGGGCCCTGGCGTCCAGCACCCGAGGCCGTGCGGACTCCTCTCCTGTCCAGGTGTCCTCCTGCCCACGGCCGGCCCTCAGAACCCCCACCCGCCAGCTGTTCTAGACGCACCGGACGGATGCAGGCCTGGGCTCCTTAGGGACACAGAGATGCTGAGACAGGAACACGGCAGCGCCCTCTACAGCACCCACGGCAGCGTCCACCCACAGGAGTCACTCGCGCAGAGAGCGTGCTCTCACCCACAGGCCCGCTCCATCCTCCCGCACTCAGAGCTCGGCCCGTCCCCACACTCGCGGGCTCAGGTGAAGGTGAAGGTTGGCTGTCCAGGTGCCCCTGAAGCCGGTGAGAGGGACAGTGAGTCCCTGCTGCTCCTGTGTGAGAGGCAGGGGTCCAGAGGACAGGAGGCTGAGCCGGGCGGGGAGGGGGAGGGGGAGGGGGCAGCACAGAGGGCACCCGGAGGGCTCGGCGGGCAGCCCAGCGCCCAGCTGGCTCCGAGGCAGGGGCGTGTTTCACAGTCAGGGACCAGGACAGAGCGACCCCCTAGGCCAGTGATGGGCAACCTTTGGAGCTTGGTGTGTCAAACTTCGCCAAAAAACAGCATAACTCGGGTAGTGTGTCACTTTGAGGAAAAAACATTATTTCGCAAATGTTTCATCCTCGGCATGCGGCCGCCTCAGCGTCCACGTGTCATCAGAAATGGCTACGCGTGTCAGTGCTGACACGCGTGTCATAGGTTCGTCATCACTGCCCTAGGCTGAGGCCTGGCGTGGAAACAGCCTGGGTGCAGGGCCGAGCAGCGGGGTGCTCCTGTACCCACCGTCGCCTCACGCACGTCATTGCACTTCCTCAGGACGTCCGCACCCCACCCCACCCCACCCCACCCCACCCCACCCCACGAGGCGCCGTCACCGGAAGGTCGGGAGCTAGAGCCCGTCGGGTGGGACTTCCGCGGAGACTTGACTCGTGGAGACGCCGCGCACGTGGCTGTGCGGTCGGCCGGCCCGGGCTGCAGGCCGAGCCTGGGTCAGCGTGGGGATGCAGAAGTCACGCCAGGCCTGGCCCGAGGGGCGTGGCCGGCACTGCAGGGTGTGAGCGCCGGCCTTTCTGGGACTCACGCGGGTCCCAAACCCGCTGTGTCGGGGATGCTCCGGGCACTGGGTCACTGGCTGGTGGTCACAGGCTGCTCCGCAGGGGCCTGGCAGCTGCTGTTCTGGGCTGACGGGACGGAGGCGGCCAGCAGGGGGAGCCCGTGGCCCCGCCAGCAGAAACCTACAGCTGCAGATGTGATGGGACACTGGGCTCCAGGAAGCAGCTGGTCATGTGGTTTCTGAGTCCATAACCAGTCAGGTAGAGAGAAAACGGGAAACCATGTGGATGGACATGCACCTTGTGGTGTTTCAGAAGCCTGTGCTGTTGACGACTCCTGATCGCAAACACAAAACACATACTTTTCATATTGACTAAAATAGCCGGTCTAGGGAGTCCGCGGCAGTCTGTTCAGGTGGAAGTTATTTTCTTGTTGCTCTCGTGGCGCTCTTCACATGTGGAGGGTGGGAGCTGTGCTTAGCTTCTGTGTGCCCTTAGCTTCCTAGGGTTTATATGAACAAACCTAAGTGCGTACATGCACTTTCGCTCCCCGTTTCTTACGTAGATAGTAGTATCTTATGTGTCCTGCACTCCACCCGGCTCTTGCTCACTGGAATATGTCGGAGAATCTCATACATGGAGACTTTTCCTTTTCTAAAGGTGTATAGTATTCCATTGTGTGCATGTGCTCTATTGATGGACAACTTGAAAGTCCACCATAGGAATCTTTTGTTATAACAAATAGTGCTGCACGGAAAGCCTGCACAGATGCCCTTTTCGCATGTCCTTAGGCCCAATTCCTAGGAGTCGAACTGCTCAAAAGGCCTGTGCCTTTGTGACTGTGTAGCTGTTTCCAAGTGATTCTCCACACGGGCTGTGGAATGTGCTCACCTGATGTATGAAATGCCTCTGTCTTTAGTCTCATTCACATTAGAACGTTCTGACTTTCACCACCCAGACAGGGTTTCTGTTATTAATAAGGCTGAGCATCTCTCTGTACTTTCTCTTCACTGGACTCTCTGGTGCAAGTGTTTGCCCACTTACCTACTGGGTTGCTGATCTGCATCTTTTTATTGAATTCTGGGAGCTCTTTACATATGAAAGGTACAGGTTGTGATAGAAGGTGAAATATCTATTTTTCTCATTGTCTATCTTGGTTTATAAATGTGCTGAGGGTGGCCGAGACCGGTTTGGCTCAGTGGATAGAGCGTCAGCCTGCGAACTGAAGGGTTCCAGGTTCGATTCCGGTCAAGGGCATGTACCTTGGTTGCGGGCACATCCCCAGTAGGGGGTGTGCAAGAGGCAGCTGATCGATGTTTCTAACTCTCTATCCCTCTCTCTTCCTCTTTGTAAAAAACCAATAAAATATATTATCCTACCTAATAATAGACAAATATGCAAATTGACCGTACCTTCGCTATGCCCACGATTGGCCAGGAGGCACGGGGGGGCGGGACTTAGGGTGGCTGGGGTGGCTGATTGGGCCGGCAGGACGCTGAGCTTGCGTCGCCAGCGGCGGCGCGAGCTTAGCGTCTGCGCCATGGCTATGCTGCGGCACAGAAGGGCCTCTGGGGCAGCGAGCCCACATCCCACCGTGGACCATCAAAAGCGGGGGAGCTGGGTGCCTGTTTGCTCCAGCACCAGGATGGCACCTCCCCGTGCCGGAGGCTTCTGAAAGGCCTGGTGCCGGAGCAAACAGGCACCCAGCTCCCCCGCGATCGAAAGCGAAAGCATGGGAGCTGAATGCCTGTCCTCTCCGGCACCAGGATGGCAGGTTAGACCTAGGGGACCATCCACGTGCATGATTTAATCATGCACTGGGCCTCTAGTAAATAAATAAATAAATGTGCTGAGGGCAGGGTTTTTTTGTGCAGAAGTTTTATTGTTATGTAGTTTATCCTTTTAGTGCTTTTGGATGTTTAGTTTTAATTAGAAGAGTCTACCCTTGACTACAAAGTTGTAAAGGGATTTGCTCATGATTTCTGTTTGTACTTTTATGATTTCACTAGTAGCCCTGCACACGAATCTGTGTGCCAGTAGCTCGCCAGTAGCTCACCGCCGCCCTCCAGTAGCTCTCCATCTGCTGCCCCGCCCTCCTGTAGCTCCCCCTGTCCCCCTCCCCCCACCCCCCCCCCATAGCTTGCTGCCCTGCCCCCTCCTGTAGCTCTCCGCCGTCCACTTGTAGCTCGCTACGCCACCCTCCTGCTGATCCGTGATCCGGTGGTTATGCGGTCGGTCGTTATGCTTTACGGCGTAATGACCATTTGCATATTACATCTTTATTATATAGGATTTTTAACATTTAAGTAATTGACTTATTTGGAATTTATTTTGATGTACAGTGTGACATATGGGTGTAACTTTTTCATTTGTTTTGCTGGATAGCGACTCAGTTGTCCTAATGCCATTGATCACAGTCATTTTTTTACTGCTTATCTGGGATGTCACCTTTATTACATACTAATTCCCCACATACTGTGTGTCTCCCATGCTGTGTGTTTGTCTGTTGTTCTGTATGTCTGTTCGTGAGACAGCCCAGTGATGTCGTAATTAGGACTCTTCTATGATTTGGGACGTAGTGGGACAGCCTCCCTCTCTTAACTCTTTCTTTATAGCATTTTCTGTCTATTCTTGTTTCTTTTCTATTCGAACGTTAGAGTCAGGCTGCCTAGTCCTCACCCACAATAAAAAAATTAAAACACAAAGATCCAGAAAAAAGTGGACTTTTATTATTTTTATTGAAGTTGCATTAATTTATAAAACAAGTCGGGGAACTTGCCATTCTAGATGTTAACTCTTCTAATAAATGGCCGGTTGTTAATTCTGTCCACTCACACTAGTTCCTTGTCTGAACTTCCGAGGGATTTGAAAAGCTTCTCCTGCAGATACTAACTTCAGTTTATTCCCAGATCCTTCGTCTTTGTTTTTGGCCAATTAAATGGGGGCAGTTTCTCCCCTTTTATCTCCTAAAGCCATAGGTTTCTCTGTGTTAATTTTACACCCTGATAGCTTGCTAAATTCCTTTATTATTTGTACACGGTTTTTCACTCGTTATTGTCTTTAGGGCTGAGATATATGTATCTTATCGTGTTAAGAAAGCATTTATCTGCCAAAACCGGTTTGGCTCAGTGGATAGAGCGTCGGCCTGCGGACTGAAAGGTCCCAGGTTCGATTCCGGTCAAGGGCATGTACCTTGGTTGCGGGCACATCCCCAGTAGGGGGTGTGCAGGAGGCAGCTGATCGATGTTTCTCTCTCATCGATGTTTCTAACTCTCTATCCCTCTCTCTTCCTCTCTGTAAAAAATCAATAAAATATATTAAAAAAAAAAAGAAAGCATTTATCTAATCTGATGTCATTAAAGTTTATCAGGCCCAATTTTATCACTTCCTCACCTTCTACAAAGATGATTCTTCTTTTTGTTGTTAGTCCTTGGATCTGTTGAAGGGTTAACCTCTAACCAGCTTTACACCAGCTTTTAAGCGAGTTTACGTTTTACCCGACGTCCCCGTGCCCGTCCCTGCGTCGCTCAGAGCGCAGGTCTCCGTAAGCACCTCTGTTCTTAGGCGCGGAGCTCATCGGCGTCGCGGGTTCGTACCAGGGCGTCCGAGCAGAAGGCCGCGGCGCTGGTGCCATCACGCCCTTACCAAAGGGCTTCCGTTTTCCTCCGAGTGGGAAGCGAGAGATGCGCATCTTCTCAGGGAGGAGAGCAGTGCCCGGTTGCCACGCTACGCAGAGCTGGCAGGTGTGGGCTCGGGCAGGGGCTGGCAGGCAGGCAGGCACGTTTGTAGAATCCACAGGCATCGCCAGAAAATCTAAACTGACCTGGCGCACACCTTTTGAAAGTAACGTAAGAAATATGTAAGAAGGCAAGGAGGCGGGAAATCCGCGTCCACCGATGCCCACCGTGCCGAGGGGCCTGCCTCGCCGGTTTCCGTGGCGACGGCAGAGTGGGGAGACGCGGCAGATCGGTTTACCCTCTGCGAGGCCTGCTCCCTGGGCTTGTTCATCGTCAGCCTTGCGGGGCGAGGGGGGCCCTCGGCAAGAGGGAAGCGGCCCCCGGGACCCGCGAGGGCGCCCACACGCAGCTGCCACCCCCGCCGTGTCCGTGTTTTGTGTTCCCGTGTCACGGAGGCGCCTCATGGCCTGCAAGTGCTGACACCTGGTTACTTACTCGTCTCCCCGGAGACGCAGGCGCACACGTCCCCGAACGGGGGAGGCGGGAGGGTGTCGAGCCGCCGTCCATCACACAGCGGGCAGGGGCCTTGCCACCGAGGCCCAGACCTTGGGAGCCACGTGGCCTCCATCCTGCTCATGGCGGGAGCAGCCCCCAACTGGGCAGACGCAACTGGCAGGTCTGCTCCCAACAAAACCCCATCACGGGTCAGGCGGCGGCCGCCCTGACCTGCTCCCGGGCCGGCGTCTCCAAGTCGTGTGGGGTCGGAGGGCGTGGAGGGCGCACCTGCCTTTCCTGCCCTTCCTGCCCTCACGGTCCGCTGTGCGGACGGTCGGAGAGGCCGACCCAATACGCAGGGGCAGGGGCAGGGGCAGGGCCGTGGGCAGGGGCAGGGGCAGGGCCATGGGCAGGGGCAGGGGCAGGGCCATGGGCAGGGGCAGGGGCAGGGACCGGGGCAGGGGCAGGGCAGGGGCAGGGGCAGGGGCAGGGACCGTGGGCAGGGGCAGGAGCAGGGGCAGGGACAGGGCCATGGGCAGGAACAGGGGCAGGGGCAGGGCCATGGGCAGGGGCAGGGCCAGGGGCAGGGACAGGGGCAGGGACCGTGGGCAGGGGCAGGGGCAGGGGCAGGGGCAGGGCCGTGGGCAGGGGCAGGGGCAGGGCCATGGGCAGGGGCAGGGGCAGGGCCGTGGGCAGGGGCAGGGGCAGGGACCGTGGGCAGGACCCTGTGGCAGAGCGGACGTCCCTACGGCTGGACCAGAGCATGGACGGGGCCTTCTGGAGCCTGGAGATCCGAACGTGGAACCACACTCGGATGAGACACGGCAGGCTATTGCCGAAGCCGTTGCTGTGGGAGTCAGGTCAGCCAGGACCACAGTGGGGGTCGGCGGGGGCTGGGAGGAGGGCAGATGAGTGTTTTATGTTTTTTTTAAATATATTTTATTGATTTTTTACCGAGAGGAAGGGAGAGGGATAGAGAGCTAGAAACATTGATGAGAAACATCGATGAGAGAGAAACATCGACCAGCTGCCTCCTGCACACCCCCTACCAGGGATGTGCCCGCAACCAAGGTACATGCCCGTGACCGGAATCGAACCTGGGACCTTTCAGTCCGCAGACCGACGCTCTTATCCACTGAGCCAAACCGGTTTCGGCCAGACGAGTGTTTTTAAGGAGCTGCGTTGAGCCCTGGCCCGAGACCCCACGCAGACGGCTTTGTTCAGGGCGGGAAGGACTCCCGGGCCTGAGCTGGACGCCGCGTCTAGAGGCTGAATGGCCGCTCGGTGAGCAGCGGCCCAGGGCCCCGGCAGCAGGCGCAATCCTGTCCCTGCCCGTGCGGCGTCACCTGCGTCCGAGGCCGACGCTCTGTCAGGACGCCGAGCGAGCGACAGCAGGTCACACCGGGCTGGGGTCTGGAATGGGTCAGACTTTGGCACAGCTGTGTTCCTGGCCGGCAGCTCAGCCGTGACCCTGCAGACAGGCTCAGCCTCCTGCCCACCTTCCCTCACGGCACACGGGCCCCGGGACGCGGGCCCTGTCCACAGGCAGGGCCCAGCTGGGTCAGGGACCAGGAGCGGCTTCCTGCCGGGAGCTGCCGGGGCCCAGGCCTGCTCTGTCTACTCGCGGGACAGCGCCAGCCTTCGCTGGGAACAAAGCGAGGGTCGCCCCGTGGGGTCAGGCCTTCACCTGCGGGCGCCCGAGGGGCCAGGCAGAGGTCCCTCCTGCCAGGTTTGTCTCAAGCTCCCAAATGGGTGGCACGGGATTTCCTGTAAAAGTGGCCTCAGAGGCTGGATTCACGTCTTACCCTTCGTGGCGAGGGCAGGAGAGGGTCGGCCGCGGGCACGGGCGCGTTGTCCAGGCGAGGGTGGGCTTGGTGCGCCCGGACACGGTCCTTTGCGGCATTGGGGGCGTTCTCGGACAGCGTGGCCACGACTAGTGGGACAATGGGTTGGTCAAGAGCCAAATGAAGGCAAGCTCGGGCCCAGGCCGGGCAGGGAGCTACCGGAAGGCCACCTGGGGTCCCTGCCCCCCTCGCCTCACACTCAGCGCCACCTGGAGGGTCAGCGGGTCGGGTCCAAACCGCCCTTTTCTGGCTGTGGCCCGACCCCAGCGTGCAGACGCGCAACCCCACCGAGGAGAGAAGTCTCGGGGACCAGGCGCCGGTTCCCGTCTGTGACGGAGATCCCGTGGCAAACCCCTCTGCTCAGCGGGACCCGTGCCCGCCCCACGCGGTGATGTGCCAGTGCCCGGTGCCAGGCACGCCTGCAGCGCCCTCTCTGCTTGGCAGGAAGGAGATGGACAGGCGGCTGCGTGAGGTCCCTGCCTCTCGTTGGCCGCCTGGGAGCAGAGGGCGCGGGTGAGCCCCGCCTCCAGGGTCTGGGTTGCTTTCCGTGTGACAGAAGCCGCCTGTCTCCAAGGGAGGGCCAGGAGGCAGCGTCCTCACGGTTCCTCTCGCCCGTCCCTCCCTCGACATGGGCTGTGTGCACCATCGCCCCTCCGCCATCGCCTTGAATCCATCGTCCGCCTGCTCGGTGAAGGCCACGGTCAGTGATGGGCCTCCTCCTCGTGTTTTGAACATGAGCTTTATTTGGGGGTTCGTGGCATCGCATGAGTGTCGGGAGCCCCATGTCCTGACCGCACGGTGGCGGCTCCGGGCCCGTCAGGAGACCTGGGTTTCCAGGGTCTGGCTGTGAGCAGCGCCGTCCATGCTGAGGCGGAGAAGGCGGAGCGAGTGTGCAGCGTCCTGAGCTGGTGACGGGCTGTTTTAGTCGAGGATGCACACAAATATGCGAATAAGTGCTCAGCCTTTTTGTCAGGGAGGCCTTTACGCATCCAGCTGGTCCTGGGGCATCGTCAGGCATCACATCAAATACACCTACTGTGCACTCTGCATGGGCCCCTGAGCATGTAACCCCACCCCCCAGCACGGACCCCTGAGCATATAACCTCCCAGCATGGACCCCTGAGCATATAATCCCCCAGGATGGACCCCTGAGCATGTAGCCCCCAGCACGGACCCCTGAGTCCGTTCCTCAGTTTCACTGGCACAGAGCTCAGTGCAGATTCTAGACTCAGTGTGGGGCACGGACCTCGGTGTGGGGCACGGACCTCGGTGTGGGGCACGGGGCTCGGTGTGGGGCATGGGGCTGCGTGTGGGGCCTGGACTCGGTGTGGGGCACGGGGCTCCGTGTGGCGGGCAGCTGGACAGTGAGGATGACAGCATCAGCCTCGCGCTCTAACTAACGGCCCCCACCTGCATGGCACTGGTCAGGATGTCATCTGACCCTGCGGCTCCCTCGTCTTCGGCTGGGCCGGGAGGGCGGGTTGGGCTGGAGCACTGAGCCCGAGAGCAGTTCTGTGCTGGTCCCTCCGAGACCAAGCGGTTGTTAACGTGTCTGAGGGAAGAAGGAACCCGGGATGTATACTGAGCGGTGGTTATGGGCCCAGGTCAACTGAGCTCAGGTTTCATAGAGAATTCCTCCTTCATCCACAAAGCGTGGCCTGCGTCCGTGTCCCAGGGCCCGTGGTGCTGGCTCCGTCCTCGGCCGCCGTCCTCGGCCTCTCTGAGTGCGGGGAGCTACGGGAAGCGCCTCGCTGGTCCCTGCAGTCAGTTGCCACGCTGCCCCGTGGTGCCACTTTGTCCCGTGTGACAATTCCCAGCAGCAGCAGCAGCAGCAGCAGCAGCAGCACGCCGCCCCCACGCCAGGCGCCCGCCCCACACTCAACAGCTGTTCCCTCTGCTCCTCAATGGCCATTCACACTGCTGCCTATTGATCCCGGCATGAAGGGCACAGCTGAGCTCATTAAAGTGTGTTTGGCCCCGCGCGGCCCGCCGCACGCTGACCCCTGCCCTCCTCCCCCTCCCCCTCCCTTCCCTCCCCCTCCCCCTCCCCTCGCCTGCCCACCACCCTCCTGCCTTTCAGCTTGCAAACCTGCAGCCTGGTCCCTCCAGCCGCATGCTCTCCAGGGCCTTCCGCGCCGGCTCTCCTGTCAGACAGGCCCCGGGTCAGCAGCCCCGTCTCCCGTTGGGTCTTAGGGCCGGGAGGGAGGGACAGGAGAGCGGCTGGTGACTGGCTGGGTGGCGATTTCCTTCCCTGAGCGCAGGTCATGTGCCTCTGCGGCCAGGGCCTGTTCAGGCCCTTGGAGAAGGGGATGCTGGGACGTGGGCCCCTCGGTGTGGAGAAAGCTGGGCAGACGGGAGACTGGGCGGTAAAGCCACACCGAGGTCAGGTGCAGTGGCCACCACGAGCCCTTTCTTCCTAACCCCGAGCCTGGCGGACCCCGTGCCCACCGCACGGCTACCGTCACGTGTCCATGTGGCTGGCACCCAGCAGAGCAAGCAGACGCATCTGGAATGTGGGCACCACAACCCAGGTGCTGGCTCCTGTCAACCCGGGGCTCCAGGAAGGGGAGGCCCAGGCTGGACTCAGGAGGGGGAAGCCCGGGGGGTGAGGGCGGGGCTGGGGTCTCCCCTGCGGGGCACAGGGCTCAGCTGTTCCCAAACCCGGTCAAAGCCCCCAAAGGAGGGTCTATTTCCTGGGGCTGCTGCTCCGATGACTGCAGACTGGCCTCAACCAACCGGAACAGGTGCTCCCCGTTCTGGGGCCCGAATCTGAAATCAGGGTGTCGGGGCTGTGCTCCCTCGGAGGGCTCCAGGGGAGGGTCCTTCCTGCCTCTTCAGCTTCTGGGGCTCCTGGCTGCACCCCTTCAATATCAGCCTCTGTCCTCATTCCGTCTTCACACGCCCCCTCCTCTGTCCTCACGTGGCCCCACCCCCGTGTTCATGTGACCACTTCCAGGTGTTCACGTGGCCCTGCCCCCTTGTTCACGTGGCCGTGAAGGTACTTTTTAGACGTGAATGATGCTGAAATCAGTCGACTTGTGCAATGCGGTGGGCCGCACCCTGTCCGTAGAAGACACGGAGAGAAAAGCTGAGACCCCGGGGGAGGGAACTCCCTCCAGGCACCTTCGGGCCCTGGCCGCAGCGTCCGCCTCCCGAGGCCTCCGCCTGCGGCCACACTGCCAGCTCCAGAACCTCAGCCAATCCCGCCATCGCTCCGCCTCTCTCTCTCTAAACATGCACACATACCTACACACATGCATGCACACCACACCTCACTGCACGCCGCACTCCACACACCCCCCTCCCCTCACACCAAGCGCACAATACACACACCACCACACCACACCACACCTCCCAACATCACACCCTAGAAAGGCCAGGCCATTCTACCCGGCACCACCCAGCCCGGCACTCGCCCTAATGCCCCACCGCGCAGCCCCAGCCGAGTGCCGGGACCACCAGGCTCCCCCAGGCGTGGCGGCCGCACACCAGCTGGAGGAAGAAACAAATGTTTGTTTGGACAGTTTGCTTCCGCTCCCTCGTGCTCCTTCTTCAGACCGGATAAAAGAGAACGCCGTGTAACGTACACAGAAACTCCTGCGACCGGCCCCGTCTTAAAATATTTACACCACGTGCAAACAGTGCCACGGAGCTCCCCGCACGCGATGGAGCGGCTCCGTAAACACGGGCCCATTATGCAGCGTTTGTCTGGGTTCAGGGTGACAAGTTGATGAAGGCAGAGAGGGAAACCTGGAGGCCAAGATCGCCAGATCAAGACGTTTATATACAACGTGCTGTCGGATTCGGCCGCACCATAAGCTACGAGGTCGGCACGTCGCACGTTCCTCTCAGAGGCCACCGGTGACGGCCGCCAGGGGCCCAGGCCCGTGCAGCTGGCCCGCAGCCCTCGGCCTCGGGTGCGTGACGGGCACCCCACTCCCCTGTGGTGGGGCCGCCCAGGGACTCTGAAGCCCCCAGCGAGTCGCCGCCTCCCCAGGTCCCCTCTGCCCCCCACCCTGGCCACCACTGTGCCCTCAGACCCCTGTCCCTTCCCATCTCCAGTCGCTTTAAGGATGAAAAGAAGCAAAGGGACCCAGCTTCTCCCAGGGGGGTTGGGCGCGTCTGGGTACATTTCACCGGGACATCATTTATCTCTGTGAGCGAAAAGCTGCCCCACAGCCTAGAGCAGTGATGGCGAACCTATGACACGCGTGTCGGCACTGACACGCGTAGCCATTTCTGATGACACGCAGCCGCATGCCGAGGATGAAACATTTGCTGCTCCTGAGGATGAAACATTTGCGAAATCATGTTTTTTTCCTCAAAGTGACACACTACCTGAGTTATGCTCAGTTTTTTGGCGAAGTTTGACACACCCAGCTCCAAAGGTTGCCCATCACTGGCCTAGAGACACGGCAAGCACCCTCGGCCTCTCCAGTCCACCCCACGGCGCCTCGTCCGAGCTCTGCGCTCTGGGCTCCCAGATCTTTGGAGTGCAGGTTGATTTTCTTTCTTAAAAAAACATATTTTTATTGATGTCAGAGGGGAAGGGAGAGGGGAGAGATAGAAACATCAGTGATGAGAGAGAATCATTGACCTGCTGCTTCCTGCACGCCCTCTACTGGGGATCGAGCCCGCAACCCCGGGCATGTGCCCTTGACTGGAATCAAACCCAGGAGCCTTCAGTCCACAGGCCGACGCTCTATCCACTGAGCCACACCAGCCAGGGCTGTGCTGCTTAATTTTTAAAGTAAGGCCGGACTGTAGGTTCCATGGTACGTTCCGGAGAAACGTGAGCGGCGCCGGTGGACGTCTCCGTGAATGACAGCGGGCGCGGGACACGAGCACGCGGGGGTAGGGAGCCTGGGGGAAACGTGGGTGACTGTTGCCCACTCAGATCCCGCCCAGACCCCACAGGGGAGGGAGCTGCCGCCGGACCGGTGCGGGGGACGCGCTCTGGGAGTCTCCGTCATTTCCTGCGGCCCAGGTGCCGGCGCCTGCGGCCAGTGGGCTGCCAGGGCCACAGCTGCCCGCCATGCCAGGCCTCGCGCCCAGAGACCCCACGGAGGGCTGACTGGCCCGGGGGTTTGCTTACGCCACGGAAACTGGCCAGCGCTGTAAGTCAGGGCTCTCTCTGCGAAGGCGGGCGGCTGAGCATTTACTGCTCGTCTCTGCGCCCGACATCTGTCTTCCGGGCGGTGACATTCGTTTCCCGAGCGACCGTCCACTTCATCCGCCTCACGGTCCGGTGCCCGGGGCTGAGCCAGCGCTCAGTGTCTCTGTCGTCGACAGTGTCCACTTGAGGCCGGCGTGGCCTCCCTGTCCCGGGCGGTGGGGGGGGGGGGAGGCGGCCCTGGTCCGGGGCACGCTCGCCGGGGAGCGGGCACCTGGGCTGGACTTGTCCTGGGCCAGGGACGAAGGCCAGGCCCTCGGGGACCCAGCGGCTCGGTCACTCAGCACAGATACTGTCTCCGATTCGTGGCCACGGGCCTCTGGCCCGTCGCAGGCTCCTGCCCACGTGAGCGCCCGGCACCCTGCCCCCCTCTAAGCCTGGCCCGCTGGCCTCCCTCGTTCCTAAGATGTTCGTTTTCTGCTTAAGTGAACGAGAATGCATTTGAGCTGCTTGTCAGCACCCAGGGCGAACAGACAGAGCTGTCCCCAAAACGAGCCCCACAGAGGGGTCGGGGTGCTGGCCGGCTGCCCTGCCAGACGGGCCCAGGTCACGGGTGGGGGGCGGGGGGGGGACACTGTGGTGGACGCGACGTCTCAAGGCGAGAAGGAGGCGCTCGCAGAACCGCCTTTCCGGGCGGACCGTCCCTTCGCGGGAGACGTGGCCTGTGGCCCTCCCAGCCCAGGTCACCTGGGTCGCGCCCTCCCGGCTGAGGTTGGCTCACTTCAGCCGAGGAACCGCGTCCAGACGGCCCTGCTGCTCACGGGCCAGTGAGGGAGTGATAAGGCCTCGCGCTCCGAGCCTCGCGTGTCCTGCACAGAATGGAGGTGACGCTGAGCCTGGGGGAGCTGCAGGGAGCGTCCGGGCCCCACCCGTGCGGCCATGGGGAAGCCGGGCGCAGCCACTCGGTCAGCGTCTTTCTTCCCTCTCCCTCCAACTCGGCCACGGCCCGTTCCCAGGTCCCCGCAGAGGAGCCTCGGATTTAACGCCCTGTGACCTACGAACCTCTTGTGTCCCCACATCCCAGTTCCAGGGGAAAGCTGTTGTTTGTTTCAGCAAACGTTCGTCACCTGCCAAGCTCCGGGCACGAAGAATACGAACCGGCCTAAGCGAGCAAATGCCTGCGCCCGCTCACACCCAGTCAGACCCTGGGGTGGAGGTGGGGCGGCCGCCGGTGATGGGACCAGACGTGGGGAGCAGTCGCCTCCGCTCCGTCCGAGGCGACTGCGGGCGGGACGGGTGAGCCCCAGGCCGCGGTGGGTGAGCCCCAGGCCGCGGCAAAGCCAGGAAGCCGCCCCGCGTGGGTCGGGAGCTCCCTGCCCTGGGTGTTTTGAGGGTGAAGAAGGCCCGGCCTGTCCGGAAAGGTGCACCCGGGAAGCTAACCTGCTTTTAGAAGCGGATGACCGTGTCAGAGCTGGAGCGTGTCCCGCCCGCCCGCCGGCCGGGAGAGACCGCGTGGAGGCACGTGGTGCCGCTCAGCCCGTGGGGCCTGGCCGCCGCCCTTTGAAATGCCTCCGCCGCTCTAAACAGAAACAGATGTTCGCACAGCAGAGCTGAGCAGAAGTCATCCTTCAACCAGTAGATTAAAACATCTGTCAGGACAGCCCGAGGCCGCACAGCTGGGCCTGCCAATCACCGTGGCACGGAGCCCGTGGGGGGCAGAGGGGCCCGACGGAGAGCGGGGCACGGCCTGAGCTGTCCTGTCCCATCTCCTGCTGCCCATCCCTGTCCTGCTGTCCATCCCTGTCCTGCTGTCCATCCCTGTCGAGCCGCGCGAGGGCTGCGCGAGCTGGTGAGGGGGGGCGGGGGGTCCTCGCTGTGGCAGACGGAGCTCGGCGGCCCCTCCTCGGCCATTCAGACACCAGCGCACCTGCTGCGGGAGGGGTTTTGCTGTGACTACCGTCCAGACCAGGTAGCCCTGAAACGGCTTGCACCTCCCAGAGCACAGTCTTCCCTGCTGGTGGCTGAGGCATCAGAGACCCCTGCTGACTAGGTGGAGGCCAATGGGAGCTGTGGGCGGGGCCACGGGCAGGGGGCGGGGCCACGGGCGGGGTCGTGGGGCTGGGGGCGGGGCCACGGGCGGGGCTGCGGGCAGTGGTCTGGGGGCGGGGCCGCGGGAGGGGCGGGGCCTCGGGGCGGGGGCGGGGCCGCAGGCTGGAGGCGGGGCCGCGGGGGCGGGGGGCGGGGGCTGCGGGAGGGGGCGGGGCCTCGGGGGCGGGGCGGGGGCGGGGCCGCAGGCTGGAGGCGGGGCCGCGGGGGCGGGGGGCGGGGGCCGCGGGAGGGGGCGGGGCCGCGGGGCGGGGCGGGGGCGCGGGCCGCGGGCGGGGCGGGGGGCGGGGGCGGGGGGCGGGGGCTGCGGGCGGCTCTGGAGCCGGCAGTGTCCTCTGGCAGCAGGAGAACAGTGGGGCCTCCGTCCCACACGTGCCAGGACGCGAGTTCCCCCAACAAGCAGGGAGCCCTGGCGGCCGACCCCGCGAAGCGGCGCAGATCAGCTGGCGAGACCCGGGTGGAGCCTGGCCGCTCCCACCGTGCCCGCTGCCGCCTCCAGCTGCTAAGTCTGTGGTCACCCGTGTCCAGCAGCAGCTGGTGACGGCGGGTAGGGGCCGCCCAGCTGTGCCTGCCTCCACCCCAGCACCCACGCTGGGCACGAGCGGGAGACCCTGCCTGGCGCTGAGCACAGCGGTGGGAGCAGGACAGTGGGACCGGCGCTGGGCCCCGCGCCCCGCGGCCCAGCCCCGGGCGGGTCCTGCCAGTGACTTGCTGAATAAGGACAGGACAGGGCGGTGAGCCCTGGACACTACATTCCTCAGCAGAAATGACTGAAAACGTGTGTGTTGTTAGCAGCCCGAGCCAATTTGCAATTTATCTTGGTTTTCACCCAAACAGGCTGCAACCCAAGACAAACACGCTTTGATGTAATCAGCGAGTGACTCAGGCTGTTTGCACCGGGTTCCCGTGCTGAGGAAACGGAGGCCTTGACCGCCGGCCAGCGGAAACGTGCGTCTGCCCGCCCCGCCCAGGGCGGTGACGTCACACCCGCTGCTGCCTCTGGGGTTTTGAGTTATTGTTACTCGTGGGCTTGGCCGGGCGCCCGGGCACACTCCCACGAGGGGCACGGGGCACACGAGGCGTGTCTGTGACCCTCTCCAGATCTGCTGATCCATGAGTCTCACACGGTGATGTTTTAGGTCAAAGATCTGGCTTTCCAACACATTTTGTAAAAATATTTTTTTATTGATTTCAGAGAGGAAGGGAGAAGGAGAGAGAGAGAGAAACATCAATGATGAGAGAGAAATACCGATCAGCTGCCGCCTGCAGGCCCCACACGGGATCGAATCCACAACCCAGGCATGTGCCCTGACTGGGAATCAAACCAGGACCTCCTGGTTCCTGGGTCGATGCTCACGCCCTGAGCCACCGAGCTGGGCCCCGGCACGTTCCTCTGCAGAGGAGGGCTCCTCGCAGGCCCGGCTGGCCTTCGGCTCCGTTCCCGTCATGTGCCCGGAGGACCCACATGGAGGCGGTGGCACTGACGTCCTGGACACTCTGTGCTGCTAGAAAACGGCCAGGTCTGTGCTCAGGGCCAGTTCCAAAGTGAGGAAACTCTGCCTTTCACACCATGATACGCACTCTACATGCCACTACATGCACACCCATGTAAGGTACGTGTGTGGGTGGGTGATTCCTCGGAACGAGGGGAAGTCTGGAGAGCACAGCCCAGGGCTGGCAGTGATGATCCGGTGGGAGTTTGGAGAGAGGACAGGAGGCCAAGACCATCACACTTCCTGTGTGAGGCTCTCCTATGTGCACAGACCCATGTGTGTGCATGTGCATGTGCTCATGTGTACATGTAGATTTACATGTAAGCAGAGGCTGTTTTGTGTGTTTCTCTGGTGCAGTGCTGTTGCATCCTGGCTACCGAGTCTGCACATGTGTACATGTGTGCAATGTGTGTGTATACACGTACAATGTGTGGGCACACGTGTACAATGAGTGTGATATGTCACCTGCTGTCGTGTGGGCTCTGCCTTCGCTCTGCAGACGTGGAGACACGGGACGTGACTTAATTTGTCTCGCGGTCCCAGCAGGAAGATGTCAGGTGGGAAAAGCCAGGTGTCCCAGGCGACATCCCCTGACCCGGGACGAGACGCCCAGTACAAGGTCGGAGCAGGCCTCTCCGATGGAGCATCCGATTTCATGGGTCATCTTCCGGCCCAGACGGGCTGCAGCGTCAGATTTATGGCCCCGCGAAAGGCTACCTCCTCTCCACGGGAAGAGGGAACCAATGGCCCGTTCACACCGAAAGGCCCTGGACCACAGGCACCCACCAGCCACGGACAGCGATGCCCTGAGCGGCTCCAGGAGCTGCGGCCAGTGCTCCCTCCTCTACCGAGCGGCCACGCATCCGGAGGGCTCGGCACGAGAGGGTTAGGGTTAGGGTTAGGGCTGCTGTTGCCGCCCGGGCCTTTCGTGGTAAAGTCATCACACCTTGGAGACGGGGCGACGTGTTAACTAGCCTCAGGCGGAGACCATCCCCGATGCGTACAAACAGCAGACTGTTACCTGTGCACCGGAAACCGATATGTTACACGGCGGTCACACCTCAATTAGCATAACAAGTAAAAGCAGAAAGACGGGCTACCCATCAGCCCCGCGGCGTCACTGGGGATGGTTATGAAAACGGCCGAGAGCAAAGGCAGGTGCGCGCCCGCAGCCACCACTTCCGGGCGCTGGGTGGGTGGGAACAGGCTCCGTGTCTCCCTGAGAGCCTGGGAGAGAAACTGGGAATGTGGACGAAGGGCCGGCATGGCACCTGGCGGGCTCGGAGCGCCGTGGGAGGAGGCACGAGACGCTCCCACTCCCACGGGGGACGCTGGGGAGGCGGGGGAGACAGACACAGGAGCGGCCCCCGGACCCAGGGCCCTTGGTTTTCCGTTCCCATGGGTGCAGAGCTGCGCACGGGGAGGGAGGCTGCGGTGACAGCTGGCACCTAACCCTCCCCTCCGGCCCCCGGTGCCCGGCCTGCTCAGAGGACATGAAGAAGGGGCTCACAGCGCCCTGGCAGAGGGGAAACCGAGGCTTAGAGTGTTCCAGCTGTGATCCACCGTCACGCTCAGGAGGTGAAGAGGCGGGTCTGAGAGAGGTGGCGGGCCCAGGGCCCCCCCGCCGCCCACCCACCCGCCGGATAGCGCTCTGGGCACCTGCTCTGGTGAGGAAGCAGCTTGCCTTGCGCCGGGTGAGTGGGCCCACCCTGGACAGTGATGGTGAGCGAGAGCTACAGGGAGGAGGGAGGAGGGAGGAGGCCGGGTGGGGAGGTTCGTGCTGGGGCCCAGGAAGTTTGTTTTACAGCTAATTTTTACACGTTTGTTTAATCTGTCACCGAGGGTCACTGGTCAGGCCGCTGCTCCCGTCCTGCAGCCCCGTTCCCAGCGCCGCCGCCTGGGAAGGGGCAGCGAAGCCCTTTCCAGAGGCTCCGCAAACAGGAAGTGCACCCGGGACACGGCGGTCACCCAGCTGTCGGGTCAGGAAATTGCTCCTGCCCTGTGGTGGCTCCTCTGCTCGGGTGGCCGGGCACCGGGCCCAGCCCACGCGCAGCCCCTGGGACGTCGGGCCGGCGGCGGCCATTCTTCCGCTGGGATTGGATTCTGGTCAGCTGATGGGGCGGGGGGGTCATCTGTCCAACACGATGAGGGGTCTTTGTTTGTCCTCTTACCTGAATGTCAGGTTCGGTTCAAGAATCACCCCATTTTAATTTCTCTGAAAACATTCATCCCATTTTCAAACCGTTCACGAGGCGCTCACGCGTGGGCCGGGACTCCAGCTCCGCTTGCAGTGAGGGGGGGACCCCGGGAGCTGGAGAACGGCCTGAGGGCTCGCCCACGTCTGGCGTGACGCTCACTTTTAAAGGTCATTCAGAATCCATATTGGGCCTGCCTGGTTTTGCTCCGTGGATAGAGCATCAGCCTGTGGACAGAAGGGTCCCAGGTTGGATTCTAGTCAAGGGCACACATTTGGTTGCAGGTTCCCCGGCCCTGGTCGGGGAGCGTGCAGGAGGTAGCCCATCGAGGTGTCTCTCTCACATCGATGTTTCTCTCTATCTTTCCCGCTCCCTTCCACTCTCTCTAAGAATCAATGAAAAATATCCTCGGGAGAGGATTAGCATCAAAGAAAGAAATCCATATCAGCTCTCTGAGAAACGATTGTTTTCCTTTGTGCACTCATGTAGCAATGCCCCGTGTACTTTGTTAATGTACATGCTCTCTGTGCCTCCTCAGTGTCTGACACGTAAGTACACCAGGCACAGACTGGTTTGAGACAAACACATGATTCTGGGTGAGCACGGCTCTACTGGGGACACAGGCACACCTGCGGGGGATGCCCACAGACCTGAGGGTTCCAGAGTGCCACCAGCACTGTGTTCTGGACAGAACATGTATGAAAGGGCTAGGGACCAGCTAAAATAGCTTTATGTTGTCATCACACTATCACCACCATCACCACCATCATGACTGAAACCATCACCATCAACACCACCATCATCACCATCATCATCACCATCACCAACACTATCACCATCCCACCACCATCACCACCATCACCATCGCCATCATCACCAGCACAACACCAACACTATCACCATCACCATCCTACCACCATCACCACCACCATCACCACCATCATGACCGCCACCATCACCAACACCAATACCAATGCCATCACATCCCTCCATCATCACCATCACAACACCAACACCATCACCATCGCCATCCCACCACCATCACCATCATCACTACCATCATAACTGCCACTATCACCATCACAATCAACACCACCATCATCACCATCATCACCATCATCATCATCACCATCATCACCACCACCATCACCATCATCATCATCATCATCACCACCATCACCATCACCTTTACCACCATCACCATCATCATCAACACCATCACCACCATCATCATCATCATCACCACCACCACCATCATCATCACCATCATCATCACCACCATCACCATCACCATCACCACCATCATCATCACCATCACCTTTACCACCATCACCATCACCACCACCACCATCACCATCATCACCTTCACCATGGACATGGACTGCACTGGGGGAGCCGGGGCCACCTCTCAGGTGCTGTCACCCTTTAGGCAATGAGGAGTCTTCCTGTTCACCTCATGGGGCAACGGGTCTCGTGGTTCTTGTTTGACCAAGGAAAGGCAGAGGCTCCACCTGTGGCCGGGGCTGGGGAGCCGCAGCCCACACCCTCGTCCTGGAGTTGGGGGTGGGCTTGCTGGCTGCAACCACAGGCATCCGGGGTCACGTTCTGACTCATGGTTTAGGCTCATCCTCCTGGGCCCCAGACCACGGGAATTAGTTCCAATCCTTCTTGTAATTATTAATGAGGGTTAATAACAGCAACACAGACTGGAAAATCCCAGCTTCCTCCACTGACCAGCCCTCACACTCCTGTCTGCTTCCTGGTGAACCAGTGTTAATCAGTAACGCCGGGGAGGGACCCTCAGTGTCTCATTGACCAGCCCAGCGGCCTGGGCTCGGAGTGCATCTGCAGCAGTTGACGTGTGGGACGGAAAGCAAGTCTTCAGAGAGTTCTTGTTCATCACGTTTCGTTGGTAAAAGTGTGGAGAAGAGAGGGTGGGCCAGCTCAGTGAGACAGGGAGGCCCTTTCAGCGTTGCTTTGGGGGTGATGAGCCTGCGTTTCGGGGGGGTTAAGTGGGATTTACAATGACGCACATGCCCCTTTATTCTCTCTCCTGCGTCTTGCTTCATGACTGGAAGCCCACAATCCGCAGTCTTCCCGGCACCATTCCTGGTGCTGGTCCAGCCTCTACTCTCAGCCGTGTCCTGCGTAGGGAGAGGAAGGGGAGGGTTGAAGAGGATTCCCGTCTCTGTGGGACTGGGCACAGGGTGGTCAGTGAACTCAGGAACTGGAGCCGTTTAGGGTGAAAGAGGGTGGTCCTTGAGAGAGAGAACATCGGCTGTGGCTAAAGTGAAGGGGTGCCCGTGAAGGAGGTGATGAAAAGGCTCCAGGGGCTCAGAAGCTGAACCAGGAGGCAGCGCTGTGGGATGACCCCAAGATGTTGGGGTGGTCACCATGAAGGGGGTGGTCAGTGAGGGGGGTGATCAGTGAGGGGGGTGGTCAGTGATGTGGGTGGTCAGTGAGGGGTGGCCAGTGAGGGGGGTGGTCAGTGAGGGGGTGATCAGTGAGGGGGGTGGTCAGTGAGGGGTGGCCAGTGAGAGGGGGGGGTGATCAGTGAGGGGGTGGTCAGTGAGGGGGGTGGTCAGTGAGGGGGTGGTCAGTGAGGGGGTGGTCAGTGAGGGGGGTGATCAGTGAGGGGGGTGGTCAGTGAGGGGGGTGGTCAGTGAGGGGGGTGGTCAGTGAGGGGGGTGGTCAGTGAGGGGGTGATCAGTGAGGGGGTGGTCAGTGAGGGGGTGATCAGGCCAGTGAGGGGGGTGGTCAGTGAGGGGGGTGGGGGGGGGTGGTCAGTGAGGGGGTGATCAGTGAGGGGGTGGTCAGTGAGGGGGGTGGTCAGTGAGGGGGTGGCCAGGTGGCTCCTCTCCTCGGCTCCGTGGACGATCGCAGGAGTGGCTGGCTCCTGACCCTCCCGGTTTGCACGCGGCCTGCCCTGGAGGAGCACATGGGAAACGTGGCAGATCTGCCTGTAGGAGCTGGTGCTTCCAACCAGCTGCCCAGAGGCCTGGCCGCCCATCACCCTGAGTGCAGGACAGGGACCCCCGGTTGGTGTCAAGGTTGTAGCATCTCCGGGGACTGGGCGCTCCCCGCCAGTGCCTGAGCCACACCCCAACCTCCGTCTCCTCGTTCTCACGGCGCCTCCTGGCTACGTTACTGACTGTAAATCTAACAGCAGAGTTTTTGTTAAGTCTATAACTTACACATTTTGTTTATGAACAGGGTACGTTTTATATTAAGATGAAAAGTACTCATATTCTCTATTTTTTTTTTTTGGCTTAATGCTCAGCTATAAATTTTGTGGATAAATGCACATAAATATTTTAAGCCAGTTGATTGACTAAACCTTCCAGAGGTCACATTTCGAAGCATCATCATAAATTTGACGTCGCTCATTCTCGGGCACCTCGAATACCAAATCAGGAAACATAAATCTAAGCAACTGACGCCTCCTCCGTGACTAAACAGTGTCTATTCGCTGCCTGGCTGATAAAGCTGATTCCCGCGGTTTCCCAGCCGCGGCCCTGTGGACACGCTGAGCGGGCCCCTCCTCGCTGTGGGGCGTCCTGCATCGTGGGGTTCGTGGGGCGTCCAGGGGTCCCGGCTCCACCCCTCTGTGCCAGGGGTACTCAGTGTGACGACAGTAAGTGTCCCGGCTCCCTGAATGCCCCTGGGGCAGAGGCACAAATCCCCAGCTGAGAACAACTGCCTCAGATATTGAAAGTTGAGCAAATTTAATTAGCTAACCCCTAAGTATGCTCTTAAATCACACATTTACTACTTCAGATGCATATAAATGCTTCAAGTGCATTTTAAAATCAAAATATGCAAACTCATGATTACAAAGCGTGTGCTTCGTGTCCAGTCAGCTGACACAGGGTCACCGACGCCCCACGTGGTCTCACTCCGTGTCCTCCTTCTGGAAGTCGCCAACCCTCAGGGACGTTCTCGCCACGACAGCAGCGGGACTGCGTCCCAGGTCACCCGAGGGGCCGCGAGGGAGCAGGTCTCAGGTCAGGCGGGACTCGGGGTCCAGATGAGGGACAGGAGAGGGATGACGGCCGTGAGTGGGCGCCACCGGCCCCTTCCCGACGCCCCCGTGGGCCACGCGCCCTGCCCGCTGGGCCTGGCGAATCCCGGGGCCCATCAGCCAGCTTTCCCTCTCATCCAGCCTCTAACTCTTACTACCCATTTCGACCTCACGGGGCCGGCCGCCTCCTGAGCCAGGATTTGCTGATGGAATTGGCGTGGACCCAGGAGCACGGAGGAGGTGACGACCCGCTGGCCTTGGGCAACCCACGCGATGGTGGCCGTCAGTGGGCCCCACGCTCTACGGGGCCCCGCGCTCCATGCCAGAGGAGCCCTCGGTGTCACCAGACACAACTTTAAAGGAAGTCTCTACCATCGGGATGTGAATGTGTGGCGTGTGGTATGTGCATGTGTCCACGTGTAGCGTAAGTGTGCATGTGCAGCCTTGTGTGTGTGCATGTGCAGTGTGTGCACACATGTGTCTATGCATATGCAAGTGTGCACGTGTGTGATGTGTGCACACATGTCCGTGCATGTGTGTGGTGTGCATGTATGTTTGTGCGCTGTGAGTATGTGTGAGCTTGTATGTGACAGTGCCCTTCCCAACCTGCACTCCATCCGCTCTTTGTTTTTTGTATTTGGGGAACGTGGAATTTGGAGCCCACGTGAACCCAACACGTGTGGCTCCACGTGGAAAGGGTGCCTCTCGGCGTGTCCTCTGCCCTGACGCACGGTGGCTGGGCCTCAGTAGGTGCAGGAAGCAGGTTCCTGACGCGGAGGAGTCGGTGCGGGGGGTCTGCGGTGGGGACGGTGACCAGGCCGGCAGGGAGCAGGGTGGGCAGGGCCGCCTCCTCTGGCCCCATCTGGTAATCAGGCTGTGCCCTCGGGCACACGCTGATGCTCCTCCAGTGTTTGTCTTGGCAAGAGCTGTCATCGCCGCCGCTGTGATTCGGTCGTGGTCCGTCCCGTTTATGAAATCTCCGTCGCCTGGCAACCCCGGCAGCGCCGTGATGTATGGCCAGCGACACTGCTCGGAGGGAAAGGAAGCTCATTTCCCGCTGACGAGAAGCCGCTGTGCACGGTGACCCGGGGGTGGCCCCAGCGCTGGCCGTCACCACAAATCCTGACGGCGTGGCACCGTGTTAGGGCAGCCGGTCTCAGGGAACCCATTACATGAATTATTAAGTGCCGCCCGTTATGCGTGTGTGAGTCCCTGCACACAGTGCCACGGCAATAAATTCCTGGTCCGTCCAACACCAGGAGGGCGGCGAGCTGGCCGTCCCCTTTGTTCCCGGGACGCAGGGTGTGAGCACGGCCTGCCTGCCGCCGCCCCGGGCTGTGACACAGGCTGGGGGGACGCCACAGGCACGAGGGGCCGAGGGACAGTCCTCGCCTCGGCCGTGGGGAAGCCGGTGCCGGGAGCCGGCGCTCTTCTCTGCGGGCTGGCGTCCGTGGGTAGAAACCGGCCCCGTCAGCACCACCGCGTGGAGATGCCCGGCCGAGGGCTGGGCCCCAGAGTCCGTCGGCCCCTGAAGACGAGGCGGACGGCGAGCACGTCGCCGGCTCCGGGCCGATGGTCTCTGGGTGGCACCCGCCGCGCCGCAGGGCCACCCCGTCCCAGCCTCAGGGGCCGTAAGAGGCGGCCCCGGGACGCTCCGCTGGCACCTCCACGGCAGCCCCTCCCGCCGAGCAGCCCCTCTGCCCACGGACGCTGAGCAGAGAGCTGATGGGGCAGGAAGGGAGGGCAGGACGGGCAGGATGTGGGACTTCCACCCCGGGCCTCCAGCCCAGCCCCTGGGATGCCGAGCAGCCCGCTGCCACGCCTGCCTTCCCGGAAAGCTGTCAGCCCAGGCTCGGTGCTTCGCGGGTCGAGGCAGGTCTCAGGGCGCCCACAGCGTAGGGGAACGTGGAGGATGAGGGGTGTGCGCTGAGGAAGGTCTGGCGTGCCCGGGGGGGGGGGGGGGAGGGGGGGGGGGAGGGCGCGCGGGGAGGGGGGAGGCAGGCTGGAGGCAGGGCTGTGGCCTCCAGGCTCAGCCCCCAGGTGCAGGGAGAGCCAGGCTGGGGGAGCGTGTGGGGCCTAAATAATGCGTTTCTCCCCTTTAAGAGTGTGCTGAGCTGCCCTCGCAGGTTTGGCTCAGTGGATAGAGCATCAGCCCCCAAACGGAAGGGCCTGAGTTCGATTCCTGTCAAGGGCTCGCACCTCGGTTGCAGGCTGGGTTCCCTGCCCCCGGCCCCTAGTGTGCGGGAGGCAGCAAGTCGATGTGTCTCTCCTGCATCTGTGTGTGTCTCTCTCCCTCCCACTCTCTCTAAAAATCAATGGGAAAAACAGCCTCAGGTGAGGATTAACCAAAAACAAGTGCGCTGAGCGGAGAGGGTGGAGGCTGGGCCTGGCCCAGTGCCCAGGTGTCTCCCGGGCCACATCCTCTGGCCTCTGAGGGCTTCCCGGGAAGGTCTGGAGCGCAGGGCGGGTCTCAGGGCAACAGAAGCCGGAAGCGCGAGGAGTTCTGGCTGCAGCCTGTCCCCTGCCGGCCTCGGCCCAGATCAAAGGCCGCTCTTTCCCGTTCATCAGCAGCCGGGCACCTCCAGGGTGGCTCAGGTCTGGGGCGCCCCTTCCCTGCCAGCCCCAGCACCCAGGCCCAGCCCTGGTCTTCAGTGTTGTGGGCGGGGGGGAGGGGTCCTGGGGCACCTGCTCTGACCTACCAGGCCTCCCCCGCCCCCGCCCCCCCCTCCGACGTGGGTGTTCCTGAGGCCTCGCGGCTTCCAGGGTGTGGATCCCTCACTTTCTTTCAGGAGAGGCCCGCCCAGCGTCCACGGGGAGCGTGAGGCCCTGGGAAGGGGGAGCCAGCTTGGTGCGGTGTAGCCGGGAGACCACAGGGGTTGGGGAGGCTCGGCCGCGTGGCCTGAACGCCGAGTCCCCGCAGAGCTGGGCTGGGACGCTGCCCAGCTCCACGTTCTCCGCCTCTCACAGCTGCAGACACGCCCCCCCCCCCCCCGAGTCTCCAGGGCCCTGGTCCCTCCGGGCGCGGTTTCTACCGAGAGCGACACCCGTCCAGGGGGTGTAACGTGAGGCCGTGGTGGCCGGGCTGGCATCTCGGAAGAGTGGGGTGTCCTTCGCACCAGCTTCCCCACGACTCAGGGGTCAGCCCGTCATCGCCACGCGGTGCTAACGGCCAGTCTGCCCGCCACCTCCCACGTCCGCTTCACCCCGTGACCGCCGGGAGCAGAGGGGTGCCCGGCCCCCAGGCCTGTCCACGCCCCACACGGTGAAGGAGGCAGGGGACCTCCCAGGACCCGGGCCAGTGGAGTCTCACGAGCACCACCCACAGGCCGGTTCCCAGACGCTCACTGTGCCGCCTTCCCCACGGAGAGCCGCCCACCCCGCGGCTGCATCAGCGGTTCCGGTGCTCGAACGCGTGTGTGAGGGTCCGCGCGTGTGCACGGTCTCCCGCGTGTGCCAGGCCCGCGTGTGCTGGGCTCTGTTTTCTCCTCTCATCCCACTCAATCCCATTTCACAAGGGCGAGGCCGCGACCTGCCAGGGGTGGTGCTTTCCCCGGCGGCCGGGCCGACACGCCCGACGGGCTTCAGCAGCAGCAGCTTCTCTCTCACCTTCGAGGCTGGGGTCCGAGGCCGGGGTATGGGCGGGCCGCCTCCCCCGGGGCTGCAGGGAGGGCGCTGGACTCTGGCCTGACTCGGCTCCAGCCTGACCTGTGTCCCCAGGGTCCTCTGCGCGTCTGTGTCACAGTCACACCGGGGGAGACCCCCCCCACTCCGCTGTGACCTCGCCTCACCTCTGCCGGGACCCCATCTCCAAATAAGGCCACGGGCTGAGGTGCTGGGGTTAGGACTTTGGCATGGAACTTGGGGGTGCCGCGGACCCCTGACCCCAGGCACAGAGCCGGCGAGAGGCTGAGGCCCCGCTATCTGCTGCAGGCCACGTGGAGGGCGGGCTGCGTGTGCCCCACGCAGGGTCTGGGTGGCGCCAGGACGCGGGCAGAGCTGGGCTGAGGGCAGTCCCACCCCTGGGGGCGGTCACTGGTCTGGAGGCCTCGTCACGCCGGCTCTCCGGGAGGGTCTGCCAGACGCCCAGCTCGAGATGACTTTTCCAGACCCATCGACCTGAGTTGTTTTTCCAAAGGAACACCCCACCCTGCAAAAAGCAAGGGAGGCGGGGCTGGGGCCCCAGAGGCAGCAGGACGCAGTGGAGGCCTGGGCTGAGCTTTGGGAGGAGCAGGGCGTCTGCCAATCACAGCGGCGATGACAGCAGGGCCTCGTCAGTGTCAGCGCCCGAGCCGAGAGGAAGCAGCGGTGGCGACGGCAGAGCAGCCGAGACTCAGCCTCGCGGTCTCCCCAGCACAGCTTCCCACGGGCAGCAGGGATGTGGGGGGTCCTGGGGACGGGCAGCAGGGACGTGGGGGGGTCCTGGGGACGGGCAGCAGGGACGTGGGGGGTCCTGGGGACGGGCAGCAGGGATGTGGGGGGCCATGGGGATGAGCAGTAGGGATGTGGGGGACCCTGGAATGAGCAGCAGGGACGTGGGGGGCCCTGGGGACGGGCAGCAGGGATGTGGGGGGCCATGGGGATGGGAAGCAGGGATGTGGGGGGCCATGGGGATGGGAAGCAGGGATGTGGGGGGGCCGTGGGATGAGCAGCAGGGATGTGGGGGGCCATGGGGACGGAAGCAGGGATGTGGGGGGCTGTGGGGATGAGCAGCAGGGACGTTGGGGGGCCATGGGGATGGGCAGCAGGGATGTGGGGGGCCATGGGGACGGAAGCAGGGATGTGGGGGGCTGTGGGGACGGGAAGCAGGGATGTGGGGGGCTGTGGGGACGGGAAGCAGGGATGTGGGGGGCTGTGGGGATGGGAAGCAGGGATGTGGGGGGCTGTGGGGACGGGAAGCAGGGATGTGGGGGGCTGTGGGGACGGGAAGCAGGGATGTGGGGGGCTGTGGGGACGGGAAGCAGGGATGTGGGGGGCTGTGGGGACGGGAAGCAGGGATGTGGGGGGCTGTGGGGACGGGAAGCAGGGATGTGGGGGGCTGTGGGGACGGGAAGCAGGGATGTGGGGGGCTGTGGGGACGGGAAGCAGGGATGTGGGGGGCTGTGGGGACGGGAAGCAGGGATGTGGGGGGCTGTGGGGACGGGAAGCAGGGATGTGGGGGGCTGTGGGGACGGGAAGCAGGGATGTGGGGGGCCATGGGGACGGGAAGCAGGGATGTGGGGGGCCATGGGGATGGGAAGCAGGGATGTGGGGGCCTGGGGATGAGCAGCAGAGATGTGGGGGGCCATGGGGGTGGGAAGCAGGGATGTGGGGGGCTGTGGGGATGGGCAGCAGGGATGTGGGGGGCCCTGGGATGAGCAGCAGGGACACCGACAAATGTTCTCCATTCGGTTGTGATGGCCGCGCACTCTATCAAACCCACAGAACGGTGTGTGTGACGTCGTGAAGTTTAAGGCGCGTAAATTATCCATAATAATGAAAGGGTAATATGCTAATTAGACCGGACGTCATTCCAGACAAAGCCGGGCCCGAGGGAAGCCAGCCCAGGTCCCAGGTGCCCGTGGGCGGCCAGAGGAGGGAAGCCAGGTCCCCGGTGCCAGCAGCCGGCAGCCGGGGAAGGAAGGCCTACTCTTGCACGAATTCTCGTGCATCGGGCCTCTAGCGTCTCAATAAAGCTGTTAAGAAAACTTACTGAACAGCACTTGTTAAATTCAAAAATATTTACAGACGCGAGTTTTACAACTGTTTTTAAAAGAACACAAGTGTTTCCCCAAATGTCACCGAGTGTTTTGCAAAAAGAGCAAAGCGGAGGCTCCGTGCAGGTGCGGGAGGTGCTAATCAGAGGTGTCAGAGGGTGCGGGAGGCGAGAGGCGTGCTGGCCGCGGGGACCCCGGGGAGCGGAGCGGCCCGGGCTTTCCCACAGAACAAGCTTTGGGGTTCCCCAGGGTCGGGGAGACGGGGCAGCGTTTGGCTCCCACTCGGATGAGCGGTCCCTTCCCCACGGGGCAGCAGGCTCGCCCGTGGGTGCACGTGAGCTCCCACAGGCTCCTGGGTGGGAGGAGGGTGCCGGGCTGGTGTGGACGGCCAGGCCCTGCTGTCCTGAGGCCCCGGGTCCCCGAGCAGCTCCGGCCACAGCTCCTGGGGTGCAGGGAGGACGCGTGAGGCTCTGGGCTTGGGAAGATTTCTCCCCAAACCGCAGGGAGAGCACCCCAGCTTCCTGTGCCCGCCCCCCGCCCCTCACTGCGTCACCCACTGGCCAGGTCGCCTCGTTTGCGGGGTGCGCTGTTGGGTTCAGACTTGGCCGTCTGACCAGGGTTGGGGGCCGGTCACTGCCCGGTTTCCTGGTTTGAGACCCCGAAGCAGCTAAAGTGGTGTGTGTCCCCCTTTGAGAAGATGGAACCGTCTGTGTCGGAACCCAGACGCGCCACATCACGCGTTTTCCCGAAAGGGTCTCTGAAATCCTCGTGGGAGGGGCCTGCTCACGCGTCCCAAACTTGGCTCAGCGTCCGACCGGCAGAGCCGCCGACGGCGCTCACCGGGGCAGGTGCTCCTGGCCTCGTGCGTCCCCAAGTCCTCGGTGCGTCCCCCGGCAGGTCCTGGACCCGACCAGCACCGGCCGCCCTCCTGAGGGACAGCTGCCTCGCCTCCCAGCTGGTCCCACGTCCGTTCCCACAAACCGAGGCCCCTCGAGCCCCCGATCCCAGTCCGCGTCCCGAGCTGGGACTGGGCTCGGAGCTGGGCTGCTGGTCCCACGCCCGGTTCCGCTGCTCCTCGGGCAGGTGCGAGCCTTCCTGGGTCTGGGGCCTCACCTGAGGTCGGGGCGATGCCGGCTGCACCTCCCGTCCTGTGTGCGGCTGAGGAGGGACCCGCTGGGGCAGGTCCAGGGCTCAGGGCAGCTGGACCCGCGGGCACCCACCCTGTCGGGCACCACTAGTCACCGCAGGACGGCCACTTCCTGCGGGGGCTCCCGGGCCCGGGGGGTCTGGCCTCTGCACGTCGCCACCCGGCCTTGGGCGGTTCCCTCCAACTAGTTTCCGTGGGTGCTGGTCCCCGAACCTCCCTTCTCTCACCTCCCTCTGCTGTGTTGGGGGTGGGGGGGGGGGGACCTTTCCCGTCTAAGTGCCAGGCGTCCAGTGGTGATCACGTGTGACGATCCACACAGGCTGCTGTTTGGCACATCGGAGGTGGGCGCTCCCCTCTCCTCCCCTCTCCTCCCCTCGGAGCTGCTCCCGCCACAGCCTCGGGGTCACATCCCAGCAGGGCCTGGGCCGCACTCTCCGCCCGCCCGTCTGTCTGGGGCGGCGGGGCGTGATCAGCGCCCCAGGCAGCGCCCATTCGAGGGCAGAGCAGTTGGCTCCCACGGCAAGTGCTCAGGACGGGGAGGCAGTGCGTCTCAGAAGAGACACGTCTGTGAAAACCTTTCACCCAGAGAGAGGCTGAGCCGCGCGGGCTGGCGTGGGGCAGAAAGTGACGCTGGGGGGCCAGGCCCCTGAGGGTCAGGCCCAGGCGCCCCGAGCCCCCCCGAGCCCCTGGAGGACCGGCAGGTCCACGCGCCCCTCCACCCGGCAGGGGGGTGACTCATGTGTCAATCGGGGACTTGGAGGGAGTGACATGCAATTACTCTTCAAGCCCAATCGGCGACTCGCCTCTCTGCCCTCCAGGGAGAACGAACGCGAGGCACAGCCTGCGGACGCAGCCTCTCCTCCCTTCTGCGCTAATCACCGGGGCGGCGAGATCATTAGTCCCGGAGGAGGCCGGGGAGGGCGCCCACCGCGGGAGACTGCGATGGAGGCGGCACGGAAGGACCCACGCACGTCTGCCCACAGGGGCTCCCCGGGGCCGGGACGTCTGCCGCGGGGAGAGGCGGTTTGCGGCTGCGTAATTGGGCGCGTGGGTGCCCTAAACGCCATCCACGGGGCTCGGTGAAAGGGAATTCAATTTAAATCAATTTGGGGAAACCTACGGAGTGCCCACTCCGACGAGGGTTCTGAAAGGGCGGAGGCCACGGCTCCTGAGGGGTGAGCCCGCCGTGGGTGCCACGCGGTCGGTTTGGCAGTAAGGGCAGCGGAGGCCGGTTACCACCCATCCCGCTCGGTTCTCCCGGGCCTGAGGGCAGCAGGGCCCGTGGGGGAGCAGAAGCAGGAGGGACACTGGGCCACGACCAGCCGTGCGTTACCTGAACGTGTTGGGTTTAAAACAAGAAGTAATCGCTTCATCGGGGGCTCGGAGTCCCACTGTCAGGAACGAGCCTTCACGCGCTCCCCCCACCTCAGTCCCCTCCCCTGCCCCCGTGGTGTGCGGCTGCCAGCCCTTCCCCCAGGGACGTGGCCTCCATGCCCCAGAGAGGATGTGGGGTCGCTGACCCCCAGGAACGCGGCCGGGCCACCACCTCCCTTCAGAGGAGGGACCCCATCATTCGTGTCCGTGTTGGCGTGTGCTCCCCACGCTATTCTGACGTTTATGCTAGAAAGCAGGCTGGAAGGAAAGCATTCCCATTGTCCTTTTACTTGTTAAACTCGAAGTCCTTCCTCCGCCTGCCATCCCTACTGACCGTGGAGCGGCCCCGGGCGCCTGTGTCCGACCCACGAGGGGAGGGGTGATGTCACCGAGGGGGGGCGATGTCACCGAGGGGGGCGATGTCACCGAGGGGGGGCGATGTCACCGAGGGGGGGCGATGTCACCGAGGGGGGCGATGTCACCGAGGGGGGGCGATGTCACCGAGGGGGGCGATGTCACCGAGGGGGGGCGATGTCACCGAGGGGGTCGGGGAGGCCCAGTCCTCCAGGAGAAGGGCCAGCCAGCTGCCTCCTGCACGCCCCACAGTGGGGACGGAGCCCACAACCCGTTGGTGGAGAGTGGAGGATGGAGGGTGGAGGATGGAGGATGGAGGATGGTTGGTGGATTGTGGAGGATGGAGGGTGGAGAGTGGAGGATGGAGGATGGAGGGTGGAGGGTGGAGGGTGGAGGGTGGAGGATGGAGGGTGGAGGGTGGAGGGTGGAGGATGGAGGGTGGAGGGTGGAGGGTGGAGGATGGGGGGTTGGGGGTGGAGGGTGGAGGGTGGAGGATGAAGAGTGGAGGGTGGAGGATGGAGGATGGGGGGTGGGGGTGGAGGGTGGAGGGTGGAGGATGGAGGATGGGGGGTGGGGGTGGAGGGTGGAGGGTGGAGGATGGAGGGTGGAGGGTGGAGGGTGGAGGGTGGAGGGTGGAGGGTGGAGGGTGGAGGATGGAGGATGGAGGATGGAGGATGGAGGGTGGAGGATGGAGGGTGGAGGATGGAGGGTGGAGGGTGGAGGATGGAGGATGGGGGGTTGGGGGTGGAGGGTGGAGGGTGGAGGATGAAGAGTGGAGGGTGGAGGATGGAGGATGGGGGGGTGGGGGTGGAGGGTGGAGGGTGGAGGATGGAGGATGGGGGGTGGGGGGTGGAGGGTGGAGGGTGGAGGATGGAGGATGGAGGATGGAGGATGGAGGGTGGAGGATGGAGGATGGAGGGTGGAGGGTGGAGGGTGGAGGGTGGAGAGTGGAGGGTGGAGGATGGAGGGTGGAGGATGGAGGGTGGAGGGTGGAGGATGGAGGGTGGAGGGTGGAGGGTGGAGGGTGGAGGATGGAGGATGGGGGGTTGGGGGTGGAGGGTGGAGGGTGGAGGATGAAGAGTGGAGGGTGGAGGATGGAGGATGGGGGGTGGGGGGTGGAGGGTGGAGGGTGGAGGATGGAGGATGGAGGATGGAGGATGGAGGGTGGAGGATGGAGGATGGAGGGTGGAGGGTGGAGGGTGGAGGGTGGAGGGTGGAGAGTGGAGGGTGGAGGATGGAGGATGGGGGGTGGGGGGTGGAGGGTGGAGGGTGGAGGATGGAGGATGGAGGATGGAGGATGGAGGGTGGAGGATGGAGGATGGAGGGTGGAGGGTGGAGGGTGGAGGGTGGAGAGTGGAGGGTGGAGGATGGAGGGTGGAGGATGGAGGGTGGAGGGTGGAGGATGGAGGGTGGAGGGTGGAGGGTGGAGGGTGGAGGATGGAGGATGGGGGGTTGGGGGTGGAGGGTGGAGGGTGGAGGATGAAGAGTGGAGGGTGGAGGATGGAGGATGGGGGGTGGGGGTGGAGGGTGGAGGGTGGAGGATGGAGGATGGAGGGTGGAGGGTGGAGAGTGGAGGGTGGAGGATGGAGGATGGGGGGTGGGGGGTGGAGGGTGGAGGATGGAGGATGGAGGATGGAGGATGGAGGGTGGAGGATGGAGGATGGAGGGTGGAGGGTGGAGGGTGGAGGGTGGAGAGTGGAGGGTGGAGGATGGAGGGTGGAGGATGGAGGGTGGAGGGTGGAGGATGGAAGGTGGAGGGTGGAGGGTGGAGGGTGGAGGGTGGAGGGTGGAGGGTGGAGGATGGAGGGTGGAGGATGGAGGGTGGAGGATGGAGGATGGAGGGTGGAGGGTGGAGGGTGGAGGATGGGGGGTTGGGGGTGGAGGGTGGAGGGTGGAGGATGAAGAGTGGAGGGTGGAGGATGGAGGATGGGGGGTGGGGGTGGAGGGTGGAGGGTGGAGGATGGAGGATGGGGGGTGGAGGATGGAGGGTGGAGGGTGGAGGATGGAGGATGGAGGATGGAGGATGGAGGGTGGAGGATGGAGGATGGAGGGTGGAGGGTGGAGGGTGGAGGGTGGAGAGTGGAGGGTGGAGGATGGAGGGTGGAGGGTGGAGGGTGGAGGATGGAGGGTGGAGGGTGGAGGGTGGAGGGTGGAGGATGGAGAGTGGAGGGTGGAGGGTGGAGGATGGAGGGTGGAGGATGGAGGGTGGAGGGTGGAGGGTGGAGGATGGAGGATGGAGGATGGAGGATGGAGGGTGGAGGATGGAGGATGGAGGGTGGAGGGTGGAGGGTGGAGGGTGGAGGGTGGAGAGTGGAGGGTGGAGGATGGAGGATGGAGGATGGAGGGTGGAGGGTGGAGGATGGAGGATGGAGGATGGAGGGTGGAGGATGGAGGGTGGAGGGTGGAGGATGGAGGGTGGAGGGTGGAGGATGGAGAGTGGAGGGTGGAGGATGGAGGGTGGAGGGTGGAGGGTGGAGGGTGGAGGATGGAGGGTGGAGGGTGGAGGGTGGAGGATGGAGGATGGGGGGTTGGGGGTGGAGGGTGGAGGGTGGAGGATGAAGAGTGGAGGGTGGAGGATGGAGGATGGGGGGTGGGGGTGGAGGGTGGAGGGTGGAGGATGGAGGATGGAGGGTGGAGGGTGGAGAGTGGAGGGTGGAGGATGGAGGATGGGGGGTGGGGGGTGGAGGGTGGAGGGTGGAGGATGGAGGATGGAGGATGGAGGATGGAGGGTGGAGGATGGAGGATGGAGGGTGGAGGGTGGAGGGTGGAGGGTGGAGAGTGGAGGGTGGAGGATGGAGGGTGGAGGATGGAGGGTGGAGGGTGGAGGATGGAGGGTGGAGGGTGGAGGGTGGAGGGTGGAGGGTGGAGGGTGGAGGGTGGAGGGTGGAGGGTGGAGGGTGGAGGGTGGAGGATGGAGGGTGGAGGGTGGAGGGTGGAGGGTGGAGGATGGAGGGTGGAGGGTGGAGGGTGGAGGGTGGAGGGTGGAGGGTGGAGGATGGAGGGTGGAGGATGGAGGGTGGAGGATGGAGAGTGGAGGGTGGAGGGTGGAGGATGGAGGGTGGAGGGTGGAGGGTGGAGGGTGGAGGGTGGAGGATGGAGGGTGGAGGGTGGAGGGTGGAGGATGGAGGGTGGAGGGTGGAGGGTGGAGGGTGGAGGGTGGAGGGTGCTGTTGGTGGAGGTGAAGCCATAAGCCGGGTCCTTAGCCTCACAGGCAGGCGGGCGGGTGTCTGCCGGTTCCCAGACGATCCACAGCCGGGGCGGCTGAGTTTCTCATCAATCAGGCCTGGCCCAAAGTCAATTAGGACCAGGCCGGCTTCACGGCACAGACGGTGGGGCGGGGGCCACTGGGCTCGCCATGTGGGGGCGCGTGATTAATTGCGAGCTGGTGGGAACAGGGTCTCACTGACTTCAGCTGCGTTTGGATGTCTGTGTGGGGCTGACTGAGCAGCCCATCTGCACCAGAGCAAACTGCTACCTGGGTGTCCGCGGGCGTGGGGTCCGGCCCCTGGCTGTGCGTGAGGACGGCCCCTCCCAGCTCCCGACACCCAGGGGCACCTGGGACACACACGGGACCCCTCCTCCCCTCAGCGCCCTCGCCTTCCCCAGGAAGGGGGACGTCGGGCTCTGAGACCCTCGGCCCGGGACAGCCTCACTCCACTCTCCCTGAAGTTCTGGTCCAGGGTCGGATTTTGACCACGAATCCTGAATCCCAGACGCCCTGCCAGCTTAGTCTGGAAGCCGCCTGCCTCCTCGCTCTGCTCCACCCGCCCAGCGTGCGACTCAGGCACGCCCCCGTCGCCGCAGCCCCTCCTCTGTGGGAACGCGATTCCCTCTAATTAATGAAGTTTTGTGTTCACAGCCATCTGCCTGCTCTCGGTGGGTCCTGTGTGATTAATGGGCCTCGGGCTCCGGGCTGTGCCTCACTGTGCCCGGAGCTCACAGGGGCGCTTGGAGTCGAGTGTGCGTGGACGTGTGGCCCTGCCGGCCCGTGACCTTCAGCCTGGAGCTCCCACCACCTCCCCTAACCTGGGGGTCATTATCGGGGCTGCAGTGCGATGCCAGGCCGACAACTTACCACCCTCTCCCGCGGTGCAGGCACCACCGGGCAGACTCCCTGCCCACTCTCAGGACCCTCTGCACCCAGCTCTTCACACATTCACACACACACACTCACACACACACACACACACACTCAAACACACCCACACACTCACCCACACACACTCACACACCCACACACACACACACACACACACACACTCACTCACACACACACACACACACACACACACACACACACTCACACACACCCACACATCACACACCCACACCCACACATATTCACCCCCCACACACACACACACCCACACACACACACACCAACACATACACACACACACACACACTCACACATCACACACTCACACACCCACACAACACACACACACACTCACACATACACACTCACACACACCCACACATACTCACACACACACACACACACACCCACACATACACACACACACACACACACACACTCACACAAACACACACTCACACACAATCACACCCACACCCACATACTCACACACACCCACACACCCACACACTCACACACACACACTCAATCACACACACACACACACTCACACACACACACACACACACACCCAAACACTCACACACACACTCACACACACACTCACACTCACACACACACTCACACACACACACACACACTCACACACACACTCTCACACACACACACACACTCACACACACACACACACTCACACTCACACACACACTCACACACTCACACACACCCACACACTCTCACACACACACTCACACACACACTCACACACTCACACACACACACACACACTCACACTCACACACACACACTCACACACACACTCACACACACACACTCACACACCCACACACTCTCACACACACACACACACACTCACACACACACACACACTCACGCACAATCACACACACCCCCCACATACTCACACACACCCACACACCCACACACTCACACTCACACCCACATACTCACACACACACTCACACACACACTCTCACACACACACACACACTCACACTCACACACACACACTCACACACACACTCACACACTCACACTCACACACCCACACACTCTCACACACACACACTCACACACACACACAAACACACACTCACGCACAATCACACCCACACCCACACACTCACACTCACACACACATACTCACACACACACACTCACACACACACACTCTCACACACACTCACTCTCACACACACACACACACACACTCACACACACACACACACACACACACACACACACACACACACACATTCACACACACACACACACACAGAGGCCCCGGCTAAGCAAGCAGCAGGGTCTCGTCAGGCCTTGAGTGGCTCCCACACATCTGGGAACTGGACCTTCCGTGACTCCCCGCCCTGCACCTGGGAGCAGCACCTCCTCAGCTTCGGACGGACCCCAACTCCTGGCTCCCAGCTCCAGGCGCCGGGAGAAGGGCCCGCTGCCCAGCGTTCCCACGGGGGATGCACCAGCTCCAGGGTCAGGGCGTGGGAGGCCCGTCTCCAGAAGCTTGGTCTGGTTTTCCGCGACCTTGGGGACAGGCGACCTTGGGGACAGGCGACCTTGGGGACAGGCGACCTTGGGGACAGGCGACCTTGGGGACACGCAACAGGCATGGGCTGCGCGTCCTGGGAAAGAACTGAGCGGACAGCAGGGGAGCCCCCGAGTGGGAGGCCACGCAGAGCCTTCAGCACCGAGGCCGGGCCTGCCCATGCAGCCTGCCCAGGGGACACAGGGAGGCCGCCACGGACACGCCTGCTGGCCGCGTTCTGGGCTCTGGGTTCCGACGGTGGGCGCACCGGCATCCCGTGTCACCAAACACAAACACCCGTATGGCATGTGGGTCAAGGAGGACAGGACGCCGGGGAGGGGCCGTGACCTCCGGGTGCCCACTGAGTGCTGCCCACTCCCTGTCCCTGGACGAGCTTCTTCAGGGACGAATCAGGATCCGTCACCAGGGAGGGTGGCCCCTGGCCAGCGGCCGGTGGACAGTGGTAGCCAGACCCCACGAGAACACCCGTGCTGGCTCCGGGCCCAGGGCTGTCTGGGCGAGGCCCACGTGGGCTGCAGGACGTGGGAGGCAAGTGTCCACGCCTCTGGCCTGTGAAGTCTCCAGCCCTGTGGGCGCCACACGGAGGCCAGATGTTGGTGGGGGCTGGTGGCTCCGCCCGGGCTGTCCCTCTGCGCCCGAGCCTGGGTGGTCAGTGCCTCCCGGGGCGTGTAGGCGTGTGACTGGGCCGTCCCTCTGCGCCTGAGCCTGGTGGTCAGTGCCTCCCGGGCGTGCAGGCGTGTGGCCGGGACGGAGTGACGAAGGGGCCTGAGTCTGCCGAGCCCGGGCGAGGGCTCTGGCTGTGGGGGCTGAGGCCTGGGTGCCGGGTTGGACAGAATTCCGACAGTGCTCCAGCCTTGGCCATGTGACGCTGGGCTGAGCGGCAGAGCGAGGTGAGACCGGCACAGACTCTCCCACCCATGCCTGTGTCCCTTGTCTTCCTCAGGGTCACACGCGTCCCCTCTCAAGGTCAGGTGCAAACTCCTGTGCGTTGGGGAGAACATTTGGTCCCAGGAACGAGACTGAGCCCCTAACTCATGACTAACAAACCGGTCGGTGACGCGCCCAGTCCCACGGCGGGCGTCCACAGCGTCCCATCCGGGGCCCTGGCTGCCCTCGGCCTCCGCCTGAGCGGCCACAGCTGCACCGGCCCTCCCAGCCAGCCCGCGCCTCGGTGGCCGCCGCGTGGCTCCGCCTCCTCCTGCTGGCACGACTGTGAGCTCTCACGGTCCTGGGTCCGGACTGTTCGGGCTCCTGCACGCGCTCCCTCCTGAGCCTGAGGCAGCGAGCGTCCGTGTTTGCGATTCCCACGCCCACGCGTGCCCGTCACTGGCGTGTGGGGGACGGGAGCCTGCCCAGCGAGTTCGGCCAAGGGGATGGATAAACACGTGCGTCTGGCTCCACAGCGCTGGTTCAGTGAGAACGCTGCCCTGAGGCCAGGTCTGTGAGGGTCTGGTCACCTCCGCCCCCTCCTGCTGAGGCCGGTGGTGCCACCAGAACGGACAGGACGGGGCGGTCGCGCGCAGTGATGCAGGCTCCCTCGTCCTGTTCAGTGGCCTCTCCCTGGGACAGGGGTGGAGGGGTGGCGGCCTGTCCGCCTGTCCAGGCTGTGCAGCAGCCCGATGACCCCCCGCGCTGTTTTCCATCTCCCCTGCCTCCCCGCCGCCCTGAGGACCCACCCTCTCCTTCCTGCAGCCATTGTCTCCTTGATTAACAAGCTGCAGAGAAGGGAGTCAGTGACGCCAAGTGCAACAGAGGAACCAACTTAAACTCGGGCAAACTCGTTAGCTGTGTGGGGAGCCCGGGCCCTGGGTCAGTGCAAAGAGCCCTCCTGGACTCTCCTTCCCCCCACCCCCCAGTCCAGGTGCCCTGCCCAGGAGAAGGGGGTCAAGAGCCAAGTTCCTGAGAGTCAGTGTTTGAGGGGGAGTGGGGGGAGAGCGTGCATGACCAGCAGCAGACAGAGAGCTCGGGGCTGGGTGAGGACAGGTGGCAAGAACATGGGCGAGTGCCAGGGGCAGTGCAGGGCAGACGTCAGCTGGGTGGAGCATCCAGCTGTTAGCTGAGAGGGTTTCCATGCCCTCCCATGAGCTTCAGTTTTCGATTCCCTCCTGAGAAGAGTCAAATAGCACCCTCTGTGCCCTGTCATCCTCTGTGCTCTGTCATCCTCTGTGCCCTGTCATCCTCTGTGCCCTGTCATCCTCTGTGCTCTGACATCCTCTGTGCTCTGTCATCCTCTGTGCCCTGTCATCCTCTGTGCCCTGTCATCCTCTGTGCTCCGTCATCCTCTGTGCTCTGTCATCCTCTGTGCTCTGTCATCCTCTGTGCCCTGTCATCCTCTGTGCTCTGTCATCCTCTGTGCTCTGTCATCCTCTGTGCCCTGTCATCCTCTGTGCTCTGTCATCCTCTGTGCTCCGTCATCCTCTGTGCTCTGTCATCCTCTGTGCTCCAGCATCCTCTGTGCTCTGTCATCCTCTGTGCCCTGTCATCCTCTGTGCCCTGTCATCCTCTGTGCTCTGTCATCCTCTGTGCCCTGTCATCCTCTGTGCTCCGTCATCCTCTGTGCTCTGTCATCCTCTGTGCTCTGTCATCCTCTGTGCCCTGTCATCCTCTGTGCTCCAGCATCCTCTGTGCTCTGTCATCCTCTGTGCCCTGTCATCCTCTGTGCTCCAGCATCCTCTGTGCTCTGTCATCCTCTGTGCTCTGTCATCCTCTGTGCTCCGTCATCCTCTGTGCTCCGTCATCCTCTGTGCTCTGTCATCCTCTGTGCTCTGTCATCCTCTGTGCTCTGTCATCCTCTGTGCCCTGTCATCCTCTGTGCTCCGTCATCCTCTGTGCTCTGTCATCCTCTGCGCCCTGTCATCCTCTGTGCCCCAGCATCCTCTGTGCCCTGTCATCCTCTGTGCTCTGTCATCCTCTGTGCTCTGTCATCCTCTGTGCTCCAACATCCTCTGTGCTCTGTCATCCTCTGTGCTCTGTCATCCTCTGTGCTCTGTCATCCTCTGTGCTCTGTCATCCTCTGTGCTCCAGCATCCTCTGTGCTCCGTCATCCTCTGTGCTCTGTCATCCTCTGTGCTCTGTCATCCTCTGTGCCCCAGCATCCTCTGTGCCCTGTCATCCTCTGTGCTCTGTCATCCTCTGTGCCCCAGCATCCTCTGTGCTCCAACATCCTCTGTGCTCTGTCATCCTCTGTGCTCTGTCATCCTCTGTGCTCTGTCATCCTCTGTGCCCTGTCATCCTCTGTGCTCCAGCATCCTCTGTGCTCCGTCATCCTCTGTGCCCTGTCATCCCCTGTGCTCTGTCATCCTCTGTGCTCTGTCATCCTCTGTGCTCCGTCATCCTCTGTGCTCCAGCATCCTCTGTGCTCTGTCATCCCCTGTGCTCTGTCATCCTCTGTGCTCTGTCATCCTCTGTGCTCTGTCATCCTCTGTGCTCCAGCATCCTCTGTGCTCTGTCATCCTCTGTGCTCTGTCATCCTCTGTGCCCTGTCATCCTCTGTGCTCTGTCATCCTCTGTGCTCTGTCATCCTCTGTGCTCTGTCATCCTCTGTGCTCTGTCATCCTCTGTGCTCTGTCATCCTCTGTGCTCTGTCATCCTCGGTGCTCTGTCATCCTCTGTGCTCCAGCATCCTCTGTGCTCTGTCATCCTCTGTGCTCCAGCATCCTCTGTGCTCCAGCATCCTCTGCTCCAGCATCCTCTGTGCTCCAACATCCTCTGTGCTCCAGCATCCTCTGTGCTCCAGCATCCTCTGCTCCAGCATCCTCTGTGCTCCAACATCCTCTGTGCTCTGTCATCCTCTGTGCTCTGTCATCCTCTGTGCTCTGTCATCCTCTGTGCTCCAGCATCCTCTGTGCTCTGTCATCCTCTGTGCTCTGTCATCCTCTGTGCTCCAGCATCCTCTGTGCCCTGTCATCCTCTGTGCTCCAGCATCCTCTGTGCCCTGTCATCCTCTGTGCTCCGTCATCCTCTGTGCTCTGTCATCCTAGGTGCTCCAGCATCCTCTGTGCTCTGTCATCCTCTGTGCTCTGTCATCCTCTGTGCCCTGTCATCCTCTGTGCTCTGTCATCCTCTGTGCCCTGTCATCCTCTGTGCTCTGTCATCCTCTGTGCTCTGTCATCCTCTGTGCTCCAGCATCCTCTGTGCTCTGTCATCCTCTGTGCTCCAGCATCCTCTGTGCTCCGTCATCCTCTGTGCTCCAGCATCCTCTGCTCCAGCATCCTCTGTGCTCCGTCATCCTCTGTGCTCTGTCATCCTCTGTGCTCCAGCATCCTCTGTGCTCCAGCATCCTCTGTGCTCCAACATCCTCTGTGCTCTGGCATCCTTAGTACTTTTGATTTGGGAGCAATTGGATGTTCACATCTAAATTATTAGTATTATGCTTTTTCATTTGCCTTAGTTTTGACTCCTTAACTGGGTCATAATTTCTTTTAATATATTTTAATTTAATTTTAACCTATTGTAATTTTCATCCTAACCTAGCATAATGATGATTGGACAGAGTACGACAGGGCACTAGTAATGAACACAGGCCACGCTTGCTAAGTGCCAGGGGCTGTGCCAGATGCCGGCACATCACCTCGGGGCCCGGACTCACCAGCTGTGGCTCAGCTCCCGGTGCTACAGCTCCCGGTGCTACAGACCCAGGTGCCTCGCCCTCGCCGTGTCCCCGGGGATGGCCTTCTCTCCTGCTGCCGCCGGCCTGCCCAGCAGCGGCCTTAGGGCCCTGCCCTACAGCCCAGGCGTCCTCCATGACGTGGGTCTGGTGTGGCCCAGGCCGTGGGCCCGGGCTCCAGCCCCGATGGGGCCGCGACGCTGAGGTGCCCGGGCAGCAATCCCTGGGTCCTTCCCGGAGGCCGTGCCGGGAAGGGGGCTTGGCCGTCTCCCCGCAGTCCTCGCCATGCGTTTGCTCCATGTGGAGGGAGAGGAGACCCAGCGGGCGGCGGGGCCCTGCAGGGCGGTCGGCTGGCTGCCCTCGTGGAGGCCGCGGACGAGGGCTGGCTCCCCACCTGGGTGTTTGGTTTCCATCTTCAAAGCAAAGGATGTTTTAGGAAGAAAAATCAATGACTTGGAGCGCCTTTGCCTTCTGGGAAGAATTGATGTTTTTAATTAGGAGACAATAAGAGAATACACTTTGAGAAGAAATAGACAACACGCAGGCCTCTGAGGGTAATTAAGGCTGCACAGCCACATGGGCCTTGCTTAGGCAAGTCAGCCTCCGCTCTGGACGCTGCTCTCGGGCCGGAGCCGGAGCCTGAGACGCGGAGGCCGGGGCGGCAGCGGCCAGCCCTCAGTGCGTGGCCCGTGTCCACTCTCCGGCTGGGGCGGGGCGTCAGGTCCTGGACCAGCCTGCATGGGAGGGTGGGTGGGCCTGTTCCTGAAAGCTGAGCGATCTCGGGCGGCAGGTGCCAGAAGCAGGGCAGGGACTGCTGCATGAGTCCATGACCATCATGTGTCTCCATGACCATCATGTGTCTCCATGACCACCGCCTGTCTCTGTGAACACCGCGTGTCTCCGTGACCACTGCGTCTCCGTGACCACCGCGTGAGTCTGTGAGCACCGCGTGTCTCTGTGACCACCGCGTGTCTCCGTGAGCACCGCGTGAGTCTGTGAGCACCGCGTGTCTCCATGACCACCGCATGTCTCTGTGAGCACCGCGTGTCTCTGTGAGCACCGCGTGTCTCTGTGAGCACCGTGTGTCTCTGTGAGCACCGCGTGTCTCCATGACCACCGCGTGTCTCTGTGAGCACCGCGTGTCTCTGTGAGCACCGCGTGTCTCTGTGACCACCGCGTGTCTCTGTGAGCACCGCCTGTCTCCGTGAGCACCGCGTGTCTCCGTGAGCACCGCGTGTCTCTGTGACCACCGCGTGTCTCTGTGAGCACCGCGTGTGACCACCGCGTGTCTCCGTGAGCACCGCGTGTCTCCGTGAGCACCGCGTGTCTCCGTGAGCACCGCGTGTCTCTGTGAGCACCGCGTGTCTCTGTGACCACCGCGTGTCTCTGTGACCACCGCGTGTCTCTGTGACCACCGCGTGTCTCTGTGACCACCGCGTGTCTCCGTGAGCACCGCGTGTCTCCGTGACCACCGCGTGTCTCCGTGACCACCGCGTGTCTCTGTGAGCACCGCGTGTCTCCGTGACCACCGCCTGTCTCCGTGACCACCGCGTGTCTCCGTGAGCACCGCGTGTCTCTGTGAGCACCGTGTGTCTCCGTGACCACCGTGTGTCTCCGTGACCACCGTGTGTCTCCGTGACCACCGTGTGTCTCCGTGAGCACCGCGTGTCTCCGTGAGCACCGCGTGTCTCCGTGAGCACCGCCTGTCTCCGTGACCACCGCGTGTCTCCGTGACCACCGCGTGTCTCCGTGACCACCGCGTGAGTCTGTGAGCACCGCGTGTCTCCGTGACCATCTCTGCGATCGCTGCATGACTCCATGAGCGCAGCCCGATGGGACGGGGAGCTGCCTGTGCTGAGGCAGCCATTAGGCGCTGTGTACACGCGGTCCCACCCCGCAGACTCCCGGGAATACAGGCACATGCGACCAAGGCGCACGGGGACTGTGCACCCGCTGGTCCCTCCGGCCCAGGTTCCAGCGTCACTAACACACAGATAACCCGTCACTCTGTCACCAAAGAGCCAACAAAACGTGCTCTCGGGGAAGACAGCGCGGCTCTGGTCTGACCGCCCCCAGGTGGTCCGTGAGGCTGCGGGCAGGAGGGGGCAGGAGCTCAGGGAGGGCAGAGTGGCCAGAGCAGGAGGGACCCCGGGTCTGCCCGACCCACGGCTGTGGCCGCCCACAGACTCAGGACAGGTGGCCCGGAGGTAGCTGACCAGGCACCATTCTGCATCTCGGTCCGAGCAGAATGGACCCGGGTAGCGTGGTCGGACCTGGGACGTGAGAGAGGGAGGGAGACAGACATCTGGCCTTTTCTGGCCATCCTGGGCGGCCTCTGGTCTGTGTCTGCATTTCTCAGGCAGCATTCGAGCCAGGCTTCTCACGTCCAGGCTGCCTCCGCCTTAATCGCCGGTGTGGGTCCTGGGGCAGCGAAGTGGGGCGACAGAATGTTCCGGAGGGAAGCCCCGAGGCTGAGCCTAGGCCGGGAGCTCACACCGCCTCCCACTCTGCCTGCATCCCTTTGGGGCCAGGGGCGGGCCCTGCTCTGCCCGGGAGATGGGAGGACACAGGGCGTTTGGAGCGAGCGGCCGACGGCCGGGGCGGGCGGCTGACAGCTGTGAGCTGTGGCCACCTCTGTGGATCCCATCAGCACCGGGAGGAGGCGGCGAGGACCCGTCCATCTCCATCGGGAGGACAAGCAAACACCCATGTGTTGTCATCACTCAAGGCCCCCGGCGCCCGGAGGGGGCGGGAGCGAGGACACGGTGCCTGACCGCCAGGGAACCCGAAACTGGGCAGGAGCTGCTGGCGTGGCGCTGAGTGCAGGAGGGATTTAGATCAAAGGCCTGCAGCTGTGAGGGCGGAGGCCACTCCCGCAGCCGCGGGCGGCCGGGCGCAGCAGCTGGGCGGGCTGGGCTCCGGATGCCTGTCCTCTGCCTCCAGGCCCGGCCGCCCAGGTCACCCTCGGGCGCAGGGACCCCGTCCTGGGGACCCCCCATCCTGACAGTCCTGCATACTCACCTCAGGACGGAGGGAGGCCCCGGCGTCAGAGCTGGGGGTGGGGCTGGAGCCCCCAGGGTGTCTAGGGCCCCTGCAGGGAGCATCCTGGCAGGAGCACATAAGTCACTGCCCTCAGGACATGGCTCCGGCCCCTGTGAAATCAGCTCATCGGGAAGTATCACGTGACCACCCCGTCCACCAGGAGCGCGGGCCAGGCCCGGGGCAGCGGGGGCCACCAGGGCAGGGCACCCGGGCAGTGGGGTCTCCGGAGCCGTAATAACATCGCAGCGTTAAAGGGAGACATCGGGCTCCCTCAGCCCCTGACTCTCACCGAGTCCCGTGCCTCCGAGGAGCTGGTGGTCAGAATCGTGTGAGATGGCGTGTCTGCGTGAAGCACCAACCGGGCACCGGCCTCAGGGGCCCCGAGAGAGACACAGCTGAGGCCCCGACCCTGCTGGGCGGTGGCCTGTGGGGGCCACGGAGAGCCGCTGGCAGCGACCTCAGGGCCACCGCGAGGGGCGCTCTGCGGCGAACGGACGTCTGCCCTGGGTGGAGGGGCCCTCGAGGGCCAGGCCTGAGGACTCGGTGGGGCTGGTCCGTGGGAGGACGTGGGGAGGGCTCCAGCCAGGGGTCCCGTGTCTGCTCCAGGGACAGGGTCCTCGGGGAGGAGGGCAGAGGCCCGATCCTGGCGTGGGGTCCCCCAAAGGCTCACGGGACTGCCAGAGGCTGCAGGGAGACGGGGCCCCACGGTCCCAGGAAAAGGCACGGGCCCCAGGGATGGAAGACTGCCCCCGGCCGCTGGATCTCAGCCCCTCAGCCCCGGAGTCGGAGACCCGCGTGGCAGCCGTGCTGAGCAGGTCCATGGCCTCCTCCGGCTGGGCCTCTGCGGGAAGACGGTGAGGCCACGGGTCCAGCCGCCGGCTTCTCTGCGAGAAGCAAACCCGCTGCGGAGACCACGGCCGGCGTCCTGCCGCTCGGTGGCCTGAGCTCAGAGGCAGGTCCGGGTCACACACATGTAGCTGCAGGCACCCCCAACCCCACCCCTCCTGATGGAAGACTCACCCCTGCCCCCTCCTGCCATCAACACCCCGCAGGCTCCACAACTGTTACTGCCACACCCATCCTCCTGGGGACTCACTGCACCCCCTCCCACCAGCACCCCCCTCCCACCAGCACCCCCCTCCCACCAGCACCCCCCTCCCACCAGCACCCCCCTCCAGCCAGCACCGGCCCGGCAGCGCGACATTTTAATCCAGAGCCCGTTGCTGCTTCTGCTCTGATTTGGAGCCAAGGCCAGATGTCTGCACTGCAGGGTCTGTTCACACGTGTGCGCAGAGGGGGCTGCACGTGGTGTCCGTGCTGGGCTTCCGGAGGCACACGGAGCCAGGACACACTCCCTGCGGTCGGTGCAAAGGACACAGCTCAGGACACAGCAGAGAGCATGGCCCATGGCCCAGCCCAGGCAACACGGCCCACTACACGGCACAGGCAACACGGCACAGGCAACATGGCCCACAACACGGCACAGGCAATACGGCCCACAACACGGCACAGACAACACGGCCCTCAACACGGCACAGACGGCCTGGTCGACAGAAGGTCGGGGCTCCTCAGAGCTGGTGGCAATGGAAGGTGTGTGGGTTCCTGGGACAAGTGTCTCCCGGCCCCCCCATCGCCCTGGGCGTCGCTGGCACCACCTCTCAGCCTCAGGAGCCCCCCTCACCCCCCGGGGTCCCTGCAGCTGTGAGAACTGGGTGAGCGGCAGCAGCTCCGTCCTCTGCCCGCCTCTCTGCCCACAGGTCCCAGGAGCAGCATGGCACAGCCCTCCAGGACATCCTCCGCCCTGAGGCCCTGACAGGGGGCTCCGAGGTGGCTAACCTGCCCCTGGAGGACACACGTCCAAGAAATGGGGGAGCGGTCAGTCCCTCTGAGAGGCAGCCTCTGTCCGTCAGAGCCGGGGGAACTGGATCCGGGGCCGGGTCGCCTCCTCCTCGGCTGACTCCAGCACCGTGAGGTCCCGCGTGTGGGCCTGTGCAGGCCTGTGCACCCGGGCTTTGCTATGGAGTCGGTTCTAATGATTCCTATGATCTGCCATGACCCTGGGGCCCCGCGCCCTGTCCCCCGCGGCCCCCTGGGCCCTGAGCCTCGACCCCGGACACAGGCTGTGTCGGTGAAGGGGCTCCTGGCGGGTTACGGGCCTGTGAGTAATTTCTCTCGTGTGCTGCGCTGAAGGGTATTCACTGCTATTTGTGTTCTGGTATTAAAAACAGATGAAACATCCATTGATCCATCGGGGTGTCCTTTGGGGGTTAAAGTCAAAATAATTTGAAAGACCTTTTTAAATGCTTTTTAACTGAAGTTCCAGATGGTGGTTAAAGATGTGCTGAAGGGATTCTGTCTAAATCAAAAGGAACGGCCACAAACACAGCCCACAGAGGAGCAGGCGGGCGGCGTGTCCGGATCTGTGCTCGGTACCCAACGCGGGGAACAGACGGTCGGCAGGCAGACGCCTCCTGCCCGACCGGGGCCCTGCGCGCTCCCTGGAGAAGTGAACCTCCACCGCAGCCCCAGCGGCCGTCCTTCTAAAAGTACAAAATCCATCTTCAGTCCACGTGGCGTCTCAGGGAACCACAAGGAGCCCAAACAACCTTGGAAAAGAACGAAGTTGGCCCCAGCCGGTTTGGCTCAGCGGGTGGAGCGTCGGGTTTGATTCCGGTCAAGGCCACGTTCCTTGGCTGCAGGCTCCTCCCCAGCTGGGCCCCGGGGTGGGGTGTGTGCAGGAGGCAACCGATCGATGTTTCTCTCTGTCTTTCCCTCTCTCTAAAAATCAATGGCAAATACCCTCGGGTGAGGATTAACCTCCACCAACAAAAAGAATGAAGTTGGAGGTCTCACTCTTTCTGGGTTCATAACTTACTACAGAGAAGTAGTGATCAGAACAGCACGGTATTGGCATAAGGACAGACATATGGACTAGTGGGTTGGAATGGAAAACCCAGAAATAAGCTCTCAAGGTCATGGCTGAATGACCTTGGACAAGGGTGCACACGCCCTTGGGAGGGACAGTCTCTTTCACAAATGGCGCCGGGAAACGGGACATCCACACCCGAAGTCTGGAGCTGGTCCTTACGTTACATCAAATGCAGAGATGAGCTCAGATGGGTCGAAGACTAAATATAAGACCCAAACCACAAAACTCCTAAAGGAAACAGAGTACAAGATATTGGATTCAGCAAGAATTTCCTAGATATGACACCAAAAGCACAGACAACAAACCTTAAAAATGTTGGAGTTATCCAAATTTAAAACTTCTGCACATCCCAGAATCTATCAACAGAATGAAAGGAGCCTATGTCATGAGAGAAAATGTTTGCAAATCATATACTAGGTGTACCGGTTAATAATGCGGATTTTTTTCACTAGATGGAGTTACACATACGTTGATATATATGCGATTTGATATGCATGCTATTTTGTTGTATTGCTCCTGCAGCTTATCACTTGTTCCGATCGATGGCACACGCACTTTCTGAGCAGCACTCAAAACGCACGAAGAAGTGGAAAATGGGGTCTCTGAATGGTCTGCCTCAAAACAAGAAAAGTTCTGTTGGGACGGTATCCACAAATTACCTTGAAAGATGGGGGAAATGTGTAGCTATCGATGGACATTACTTTGAATAAAGCACTTTTGATATTTCTCTTGAAATGATCATGTTTTCTTTGATTACAAAATCCGAATTATTACAGTTAATAAAGCAGATTAACTATTAACCGGGTAAAAATGCAGATTAATTATTAACCGGTTAATAGTGTGGATTAACTGGTTAATAATTTGGATTTTGTAATCCAAAGAAAACATGATCATTTCAAGAGAAACATCAAAAGTGCTTTATTCAAAGTAATGTCCATCGCCGGCTACACATTTCCCCCGTCTTTCAGGTAATTTGTGGATACCGTCCCAACAGAACTTTTCTTGTTTTGAAGCAGACCATTCAGAGACCCCATTTTCCACTTCTTCATGCATTTTTTTAAAATATATTTTTATTGATTTTTTTACAGAGAGGAAGAGAGAGGATAGAGAGTTAGAAACATCGATGAGAGAGAAACATCGATCAGCTGCCTCCTGCACACCCCCCACTGGGGATGTGCCTGCAACCAAGGCACATGCCCTTGACCAGAATCGAACCCAGGACCCTTGAGTCTGCAGGCCGATGCTCTATCCACTGAGCCAAACCGGTTTCGGCTCTTCATGCATTTTGAAGTGCTGCTCAGAAAGTGCGTGTGCCATCGATCAGAACAAGTGGTAAGCTGAAGGAGCAATACAACAAAATAGCATACATATCAAATCGCATATATATCAACATATGTGTAACTCCATCTATTGAAAAAATTTGCATTATTAACCGGTACACCTAGTCTATACTAATAAAGAGCTAATATGCTAATGGTCGGGATGCTGTAACAGGTAATGACCAGGTCATTAGCATATTAGTTGTGGCGTTGCTCCGGAGACGGGGCAGAATCGGGGAGGCGCCGGAGAAGGCAGGACCAGCCCAAGGTGACTCGAGGGACTGAGGGCAGGGCTTGAAGTGGCCAGAGAAGGCCAGAGGGTTTGGGGGCTGGGCCAGGCACGCTGGAGCTCTGCGTGGACAGGTTCGGGTGTCAAGGCAGGGCTGCAGGTGTGTGGGCAGCACCCCACGAATTCACATGCTGGGCTCCTAGAATTTAATAAATGGCTAACACCTAGAATCTATAAAGAACTCATAACTTCACAACAACAATAACAAAAATAACTTGATTTTAAAATGGGCAAAAAACCTGAAAAGATATTTCTTTAAAAATCCTAATATATAAAAACCCTGGGTCTGTCATGACCGGAGGCTCAACCAATCGAAAGTCAGTCCTGCAGTCAGCACTGGGTTGCCGTGGCGACCCAGCACTGATTGCTATGGCTGCAGGCTCGGTGACCCAGCACTGACTGCTGAGGGGACCGTGAATCAGGCCCAGAGAGAGGCCTGAAGAGAGAAGCAGGGTCTGATCTGTAGCCTCTGTGGCAGCTGTTGATCAGCACTTGCCTCTCTTTTTCTCTCCGGGCTGGGCCAGCAGCTGTGCCTCCATTTCTCTCCAGGCCTCCACTGGGGCTGCTGATCAGCCCCGCCTTTCTGATCAGGCCCCGTTGATAGGCCCAGAGACGCTGACTGGCATAGAAACCGACCAATCAGAACCAAATCTGGGTGATGTGTGAGGAGCCAATGGCTGCCTAGGAGGCAGAGCTTTTGACGCTGACTGGCATAGAAACTAACCAATCAGAACCAAATTGGTTGGCAGAGGAGGGCAGTTGTGGGCGAGATCAGGCCTGCAGGGGAGGGCAATTAGGGGTGATCAGGCAGGCAAAGGCAGTTAGGGGTGATCAGGCTGGCAAGGAAGGGCAGTTGGGGGCGAGATCAGGCTGGCAGAGGAGGGCAGTTAGGGGTGATCAGGCAGGCAGGCAGAGGCAGTTAGGGGCGATCAGGTAGGCAGGCAGGTGAGCAGTTAGGAGCCAGCAGTCCCAGATTGTGAGAGGGATGTCCTACTGCCAGTTAAACCGGCAGTCGGACATCCCCTAAGGGGTCCCTGATTGGAGAGGGTGCAGGCTGGGCTGAGGGAACCCCCCTCTGTGCACAAATTTCGTGCACCGGGCCACTAGTAATACATAAATTCCCAACAAGCATGTGAAAATATGCTCCCTGCAGTAATCATTAGGGAAATGCAAGTCAAAGCCACAATGAGACACAACCTCACGCCTGTCAGGGTGGTTGTCATTAAAAACAACAACAAAAGGGAGAACAGTGTTGGGAGGATGTGGAGGAACTGGGTCCCTGTTGGTGGGATGTAAAGCGGGGCAGATGCTGTGGAAACCGGTAGGGTGGTTTTCTCCAAAAGTAAACACAGACCTGCCATTTGCCACAGCACTCCTGCTTCTGGGCGTGCACCCCAAAGAAATCGAAGCAGGGTCTCAGGTATGTGTCCACCCACGTTCACAGCGACACTACTACAATGGCTGACACACGGAAGCCACCCAGTGCCCATGGACAACGGTGACTGGACGGGAAATGCCACGCACCCTGCGACGGATGTCACTCAGCAGCACGTGAAAAGAAGGGCATGCGGACTCCGTGCTGAGTGAGGTGAGCCAGCCACAGGAGGACAAACCCTGTGTGATCCTCATGCGGGCACCCACCTACTCACACCCATGGGAAGGGAAGGTGAGATGGTGTGCTGGGCGGGGAGGACAGCGCGTTCTACACGGTGAAAAGGTTTGCAGGGCTGCACAGCGACGTGCGTGAACTTGGTACGCCTGGACTGCACACGAGACGGTGAGTTTCGTGGGCTGCTATTTTCAGCAAGTAATTCCGAGTGTCTGTGCTGCATGGATATAGTGAGAACGCACACTTGCCTTCAGAACTCAACGTTTACAAAAGGCAAAGCAGCCGGCCAGCGTGGCTCAGTGGTTGAGTGTCGACCTGTGAACCCGGAGGTCACGGGTTCATGCCGGGTCAGGGCTCACGTGTGGGCTCGATCCCCAGTAGGTGCCGGGGAATGGGCAGAGTCACAGGTCCACGCGGCACGCACCGCCCTGTGACCCGACCCTGAGAGAACGCGGCCCTGCCTGACTCAGGGTCCCTCTCGGCTCAGGTCCCTGACCGTGGCGGGGGCCACTTTCTCCTCCAGCCGAACTCCCCGCAGCCTGGGGTGTCCTTGTCCCACCGAGCTTCCCCCCAACACTGGAATGCAGGATGTAGAGGGGAGACGGGTTCAACGCCTGGGAAGCCCAGCGCCACGCCTGTCTCTGAAGGGCTGGGAAAGCTGGTTCTCTGGACGCCCCGCGTCCGACGGGTTCACCCGAGCCCTCACAGCCACGGCCACGCGGGCTCGCACTCTGGTGGACTCGGTGTGAGCCTTTTGTTTCTGTATTTAACCGAAAATTAAAGATGTGACTTGGGGGAAATGTGAGTTTGGGACACGAGGCAGAGGGCGTCCGTGCACCGTGAGTGCGGGATCCGGGAGGGAGCCGCTGCCCTGCGTGCTCTGGGCTAAGATTTCAGAAATCATTTGACGAGTGTGACAAGCAGATGGTCACAGCGCGTCCCGTGCCAGGTGCTTTAATGAGCCGTCCGCGGGCGGGGTGTCTCCTGGGACCTCCTGGTGGGCGTCTCTCGCAGCAGCCCCGCCCCTCCCCCCTCAGGTGGAACCTGGCGGCTGCGCACATTAGCATGACAAAGGCCGCCGCCCGGCCTACGGCTTGTTTTAATTGCAGTGGCCGCAGGCCTCCCTCTGGCCGGTAACTAAGCAGCAAGAGTTTGTGCTCAGATAGATGTGGTTGTAATTGCTCACCCGGCCACCCTCGACCCTCGACCCTCCACGGCTCTGCAGAGATTTCCTGATCACAACGGAGGCCTCACCCCATCAGGCCACCAGCCGCTCCTTAAAGGGACAGTGAGCCCGGACACTCCCGGCCCCCGTGGAACACGGCAGGTGAAGCTCCAGCGCGAAGAAGCTGTTTCCCCTGGCCTTCACCCCTCACACGCGTGTCTGCCTTCACCCCTCACACGTGTGTCTGCCTTCACCCCCTCACACGCGTGTCTGCCTTCACCCCTCACACGTGTGTCTGCCTTCACCCCTCACACGTGTGTCTGCCTTCACCCCCTCACACGTGTGTCTGCCTTCACCCCTCACACGCGTGTCTGCCTTCACCCCTCACACGCGTGTCTGCCTTCACCCCTCACACGCGTGTCTGTCTTCACCCCTCACACGCGTGTCTGCCTTCACCCCTCACACGCGTGTCTGCCTTCACCCCCTCACACGCGTGTCTGCCTTCACCCCTCACACGCGTGTCTGCCTTCACCCCTCACACGCGTGTCTGCCTTCACCCCTCACACGCGTGTCTGCCTTCACCCCTCACACGCGTGTCTGCCTTCACCCCTCACACGCGTGTCTGCCTTCACCCCCTCACACGTGTGTCTGCCTTCACCCCTCACACGCGTGTCTGCTTTCACCCCTCACACGCGTGTCTGCCTTCACCCCTCACACGCGTGTCTGCCTTCACCCCTCACACGCGTGTCTGCCTTCACCCCTCACACACGTGTCTGCCTTCACCCCTCACACGCGTGTCTGCCTTCACCCCTCACACGCGTGTCTGCCTTCACCCCCTCACACGCGTGTCTGCCTTCACCCCCTCACACGTGTGTCTGCCTTCACCCCCTCACACGTGTGTCTGCCTTCATCCCCTCCTGTGTGTGTCCTGTGCCTGAGCGGGGACAGGTAAATGCTAATTCATGACACAAGGCAGAGCTGCCAGAGGCACGGCCGCACCGAGACTGGTCTCTGGTACCGGAGGTGGTCGGGCGGCACCGGGCGGGCCGAACTGGGTCACTGGAGGGACCATCAGGGAGTGATAGAAACTGAGAAGGCGCATTTATTTTTTTAAATGTATTTCTATTGATTTCAGAGAGGAAGGGCGGGGGAGAGAGAGAGAGAGAGAGAGAGAGAGAGAGAGAGAGAGAGAGAGACATTAATGATGACAGAGAATCATGGATCGGCTGCCTCCCACACGCCCCACACTGGGGATGGAGCCCGCAACCCGGGCAAGTGCCCTGACCGGGAATCGAACCCTGACCTCCTGGTTCACAGGTCAATGCTCAACCACGGAGCCGCGCCGCTGGGCTGAGAAGGTGCATTGAGAGGAAGGAGGCTCCTGTGCATAAAACAGGAGAGCTCGGGCCACAGGCCCAGCACCCCGGCCCGGTCAGGTGGCTCTCAGGGGTCTGTCCAAGGTCGCAGTGTAAAGACTGTGAGGCTTCGGGGTCCCCGTGTTGCCTTCTGGGAACCCCTTGAAGGCAACCCAACGCTGCTGCGCCCACCACGAGTGCGACCGGGGCTCCAGGCGTCCTGTCCGGGAAGGACGTGCCATCCACGCTTTCAGGCCTGAGGCCGGGGGGCGGGGGAGGGGCGAGGCAGGAAGACTTTAGGGAGAAGAGTCCCAGCTGGACGTCTGCAGGAAGCAGTGACTGACCTCGGGAGCGTCTAGAAAACAGGCGTTCCTGCATTTGCTGAGTTTCTGGTAAAATGAAAGAAAGTTCTGGAACCGGGACTGGCGTGGCCGTGGAGAGGACGCGAAGGCCGTCAGGGTGGGGCCTCACCGGGAGCCCCCGTGGGTGCGCCCATTTCAGTCCCACTGGCCCCGAGACCCTCCTTGGCCGTTGCTCTGATCTCTAATTTTGTATTAGATACAGAACTACAGTTTTTAAAATTAAATCTGTTAATGCTTTGAATTCAGAACGTAAGAAAAATTCACTTTACACTGAATTAATGTGTCACTTTCTTTTAGATGAAAATACAGCAGTTTAGGGGCATTTTGAATGAATATTTAAAGAACAGGTAACGTGAGAGTAACACCTTCAGGCTGACAAACATTCAGGAACAAAGAAGGAGCCGAATATTTCCAATACACGCACAGGCACCGACATACCTCACACACACACACACACACACACACACACACACACACACGGCACGCACACACACACACGGCACACACACGGCACACACACGGCACACACGCACACACAAACACACGGCACGCACGCACACACACACACGCACGCACACACACAGCACGCACACACACAGAACACGTGATGCCCTCTTAAAGTCCCTGCTGCTGGGACGCAGGAAAAGCGAGTCCAGCCCGTTCAGCCACGTTGTAGGTTCGATGACACAGAAGGGGTTCTCTCTAACGAACCCCGAGAGCAGCACAGCCCTGTGACGTGGCACAAGTGGAGCATGAAGTCACACGGCAGGACAGACAGGCGGACAGCACCCCGACGGGCACTGCGGGAAGCCCACGGGTGCCGGCGTTTGTGGGGAGTTTCGTGTGTATTGCCTGGTTCTGGCCAGCCCTGCATGAGCCTCTGGAGCCGGAAGCTGGCGGTTTGATCAAAAAGCAGCAAAAGGCTGGAACCAATGCTTCTTGGGGAGCTGAGCTCTCTTGGACGTCAGCAGGCCCCGCACGCCTGAGGCCACACGCTGCCGGCACACATATGCGAGCGTGCACGCGTATGTATGCACATATGCACACACGTGTGCACACGCACACACACTCACGGAATTCAGCTTGGTCGTCCGCCTCTGCAGCTCAGAGGCTAAGCCGCAGCGAAGGCACTAGATCACGGACCAGAGGCCACGGTTTTGGCCGCATCTGTGGCCAGTTCTGCGGTCACGTTCCTCCTGCCCCCATGTCCTGGAGACCCTCGCGCTGACCTCGCAGAGGAGCCTGGACGATGCCGCTCTGGAGCCCAGCCTCTCCTTTGGGGAAGGTCTCAGGCCTCCTCCTCTGATACTGCCCCCCCCCCCCACGCTGACCACCACGCCTGCTGTGGCCCCTCGGAGCCCCTGCTTGCACTGCCTAGGACGGCAGGGGGCAGGGGGAGGCGTCAGCAGGAAGGAATGAGAGGCAGAGAAGGAAAGGAGGAGGCAGGAGCCACCAGGCCCTGGGAGCACAACCCCAAGTGAGACAGACACCCCCAGGCTCCATGGATGAGCAGGTATCAACCAGCATTTGGTGGGAAGTCACAGGGCTGTGTGAGGTCATAGGGCTGCGGAGAGGTCACAGGGCTGCACAAGGTCACAGGGCTGTGTGAGGTCACTGGGCTGTATGAGGTCACAGGGCTGTGTGAGATCACAGGGCTGTGTGAGGTCACTGGGCTGTATGAGGTCACAGGGCTGTATGAGGTCACAGGGCTGTGTGAGGTCACAGGGCTGCTGGAGGTCACAGGGCTGTGTGAGGTCACAGGGCTGCAGGGAGGTCACAGGGCTGTGTGAGGTCACAGGGCTGTGTGAGGTCACAGGGCTGTGTGAGGTCACAGGGCTGCTGGAGGTCACAGGGCTGTATGAGGTCACAGGGTTGTGTGAGGTCACAGGGCTGAGTGAGGTCACAGGGCTGTGTGAGGTCACAGGGCTGTGTGAGGTCACTGGGCTGTGTGAGGTCACAGGGCTGTGTGAGGTCACTGGGCTGTGTGAGGTCACAGGGCTGTGTGAGGTCACAGGGCTGTGTGAGGTCACAGGGCTGCTGGAGGTCACAGGGCTGTGTGAGGTCACAGGGCTGCAGGGAGGTCACAGGGCTATATGAGGTCACAGGGCTGTGTGAGGTCACAGGGCTGTGTGAGGTCACAGGGCTGAGTGAGGTCACAGGGCTGTATGAGGTCACAGGGCTGCAGGGAGGTCACAGGGCTGTGTGAGGTCACTGGGCTGTATGAGGTCACAGAGCTGCTGGAGGTCACAGGGCTGTGTGAGGTCACTGGGCTGCAGGGAGGTCACAGAGCTGCTGGAGGTCACAGGGCTGCAGGGAGGTCACAGGGCTGTATGAGGTCACAGGGCTGTATGAGGTCACAGGGCTGCAGGGAGGTCACAGGGCTGTGTGAGGTCACAGAGCTGCTGGAGGTCACAGGGCTGTATGAGGTCACAGGGCTGTGTGAGGTCACAGGGCTGTGTGAGGTCACAGGGCTGCAGGGAGACTTTCTGAGGGAGGAAGCTGCTCCCTCCCCATGAGTTCCTCCCCAGAGGACGCTCCTAATTTGCTGCTGGCAGAGAGACAAGCAGGACACAGGCCCTGCCAGCTGGGGAGGGTGGAGAGCGAGTCAGGGACCAGGCCAGGCCTCGAGGTGGGAGGGAGGAGGGTGACTCGTTCCTGGTGCCTCTGGGGAGCGCCGCTGCCCGGCCCGTCAGCCCATACATGGGGGGGAAGGGCAATCTGCACCGCGCAGGGCCCCTCACCCCGAGGGCGACCCCAACTCGGGACAGAAGGACACGCTGCCTGAGGGCGGAGCCAGCGGCCAGCTTCCTCCTGGCGATGACGTCACCGTGTCCCGGGGACCGGGCGGTACCTCCGAGGGCACACAGGTCCCAGCGATACATCCTGCTGTGCAACCCCAAGACCCTGACTGCAGGGAGCCCGCCTCCGGGCGGAGGACACGCTGGCATTTCAGCCACTGAGGGTCCTCCCCACTCCTCCTCCTGAAGGGCCAGGTCCCCCCTACCCCTCCACCCCCCCGTCCTCCCCCCTCGTCCTCCTGAAGGGTTAGGTCCCCCCTACCCCTCCACCCCCCGTCCTCCCCCCTCGTCCTCCTGAAGGGCTAGGTCCCCCCCCCACCTGCCCCTACCCCCCTCCTGTCCTCCCCCCTCATCCTCCTGAAGGGATAGGTCCCCCACCCCCACCCCACCCCCCTCCTCCTCGCCCTGAAGGGATAGGTCCCCCACCCCACCCCTTCACCCTGGAGGGATAAGTCCCCCACCCCCTCCTCCTCGCCCTGGAGGGACTCTCGCCCCTCAGTCCCTGGGGAGAAGGGGTCTCTCCACTCGGTGACAGTGGGGATGGAGACTGGCCTCCCTCGGTCGCTGTCCAGGAACGTTTTGGACGCAGCCGAAGGCCGAGTGGATGAGGAGCGGGGTCAGAAGCGTGCGTCTCTCCTGGTCGGATGGCCTCGCTGTGGGGTCCCCGGTCTCCCCGTCCTGCCCGGGGCGTGGGACAACGCAGATGGGACGTGAGTGTCAAGCAGGAAAGAGGGGCTCTGGGAGCCTCCTCACAGGGACAGGCACCCACCGTCCCCTCCTGTCTCTCACACACGCGGGTAGATGGTCACACGGCGAGCGAGCCGCCGGCCCTATTTTTAAAGTGTGGGGCCTGGGTCAGAAGTCACACCTGGTGGAAGCGGGAGGAAAGGACCGGACGCCCGCGACTGCCTGCGTCTGCCCGGAGCTCCCGGCCCGTGACCGCGGCCGCCGGCTTCCCGTGGGTCACAGGGCTGCGGGGAGGCGGACTGTGGTGCCGGCCGGGCAGAGGCCACGGCGGCTGTGAGGTTAGCAAATCCACGCGTGCTGAGCGGCCGGGACATGGCACGGCCCCAGCAAACACGCAGGAAGTTAGTCAGAGCGTGCTTGTCCTGGAGAGCGCTGGCTGTGGTGACCCGGATGTGCAGGCTTCTCTGGGTGGGGGCTGGAGGCCCGGCCTGGTGTCCAGCTGCCGAGCATCGACGCCAGAGCGGCCACGGCTGCCAAAACCCCAATCTCATCGTTCCTGAAAGGGCATCCAGTTCCTACTTCTGGGCTTTTTGGAAATTCCCGAGACCCGGTGCCCGTCCCTCACTGCCGGCCACTTGCTTCCCGCGTGAACACCACGGCCAGCTGGAGGCTGGGGGACGGCGCTGGGCGGGCCCCAGGCCGCCTTCCTCTGCCTGTCCTGCCGGCTCCTCCCAGGTGCAGCCTCTCTCGGCCCCAAGGCTCCCCAGGCCCCAGGAGGTGGGCCTCTAGCCCCACTCCTCACAGCCGAGTCCCAGTTCTCAAAGCGGTTCCCCCAAGGCCCTCCCCGCAGGCGGCTCTCCCTCGCAGGCGCAGAATCAAGGCGGGTCACAGCCCTGGGGCTGCCACGTGGCGAGAAGACCGACTGGCCTGCTCTCTCTGAACAACGCTGTGCGTCCGCTGGGCGAGTGCACTCACTGGGAACCCAGCTTGGGCAGCCAGGCTCCAAGTGCATCCCAGCGGCTCCTGGGACCTGGGGCAGCTGTGACCCGACCTCTGACCCGGGCCTGGCGCTGGCCGTGTACTAGGCTGGGCTCCCCCTGCCCATGTGCCCCATCCTCAGCCCTGAACTCTAGGCCTGCGCGGCACTCGCCCCCGGGCCCAGCCTGCTGGCAGCTGGCCACCCCCCCACTCTGTCCTGGGGGGGCAGTGGGGCTCCTGAGGGCAGCCCCGTGGATGCCACCCTTGCCCACATGCCGGCGCCTCCCCAGGCTCCATGCAGCTGTTGGGACGCCGCTGCCACCTCCCGCTCCCTCGGGCGGAGCATTTAACTCCAAGTCAGCATCTCACCAACTCGCCCCGACCTGGGGTCTGCAGGCGGCAGCTGGCAGAGACGGCGGCCTCCCTGTGCCACCGGGACGAGACGCCAAGTGCAGGTCTGCGTTGAGGGACGCAGTTGGGTGCTTGGGTGAGGGCACTGCACGCAGGCCTGCGGGTAAGCAGAACGCGCCTCGTGTCTGTGGACGGACGGACGGACAGACGGGAGGCAGTGCAGACAGGGAGGCCCCACACTCACCGCAGACGTGAGGGGGGAGGGACCCTCACCCCCATCCCCCCACCCCCCCACCCCCCTGCCCCCCATCCCCAGCGGTGCCGCCACCAGGCAGGAGGCTGTGCGTGTGGTGCTTGCCTGCGGAGCTCGCTCCTGCGAGGTGGTGCCCTCGCCCACACTGTGCCACCCCGCCAGGGGCTGCGTGAGGCCCGTGGCTCCTCGGCTGTGGTTTCTCACCGGGACCCCAGGATGGAGCACCTCCCGGGCGCGCTGCGACGTGCTGCAGTGTGGACCCCCTGGGGGGAGATTTGTGGTTCAGTTTTCTTCCCTGACTTTTGTCCTTTCAGGCTGCACCCCAAGCCCAGCGGGGGCAGGCGATGGGAGAGGTCCCTGTGCACGGCGGCCAGAGCAGGCCACGGGCCGAGGCCTGGGCGGGGCTGCCTGGAGGGTCTGCATTACAGCAAGAGGCCTGACCCCTGGTCTAGAAGCTTCTAGAAGCCAGACCAGCATCCCTGGTGAGAGTCTCGGTAAGTGCCTGCCCAGAGGCCATAGCTAGGCCCCGCCTCCGAGGCCCGTGCTGAGTCACCTCCAGGAGCGGATTCCACAGCCTGTGCCTGTGCCAAACACCTGCTGGGGGCCTGCCTGTTCAGGTGAGGGGTGCAGGGGTGCGCGTGCTGGCACGGGCGGGAGGCAGCACCCGCCTGCAGCCGTGAGCATGGGTGAGAGTTAACATGTTAGTACACGGGATTGTGCATAGCTGCACAACACACACGTGTGCCGGTGATCTACAGAATCCCGCCCAAGCCAACCGGCACGACACTCCAGCGAGGGCGCAGTGTCCCTGGTGCGCCGTGTCCCCCGGCGCTCGCTCCTCACGGCTCTCGGCCACGTGCCAAGCGGGCCTGCGTCAGCGACAATCCTCACTGCAGACACACCTGGCAGGAACCATTGTGCCTTCTGCCTTTGGACACGAGGAAGCTCAGGTGCGAAGGGCGAGAGCCCCGGCCACAGGCTGGGAGCCCAGGTGACGGCCTGACAGAGGGACCCACACTGGGCCGGGTGCAGAGCCCGAGAGGACCTGGGCGGCCAGCCCGCCACCATCGCCTTCCGGGACCTCCCGAGGCTCCCGCCGGTTCTGTCTGCGCCTCCGCAGCCCACGAAGACTGGGCTCCGGGTCCTTCTCTCGGAGCCACCTCCGCGCCTTCCTGCTGGGCCTGCCGTCGCCTGGCTCACGCCACACGCTCAGGCCTCTCCCAGCTCCCCTCTCAGGTTCCAAAACATGGCCCTCCTACGACACACAGATGTGTTCCAGGGTGCACACACGTGCACACACTCACACACAGACACACACCTGTGCATCGTCACGTGTACACACACGTAAACATATAGGGACACGTGCCTGTGCATCATCATACGTGCACACACGTGCACACACAGCACCACTGCATGGCCTCTCGTGGCAGAAGCCTGAAGGACGAGGACCCCTGGAGCCCACGGGTAGCACCTTGAAGGGAAGTGCCCTGCACCCGTGGGGACGGCCCCCTCCGAGGCGTGGGACTGCTCCCTGGGCCCTCACGGTGGTGGAGCTGACTCCCTGCGCCTCCTTCTGTGGATGGGACCGCGGAAGCGCTCACTAATGGGGGTGCCTCCGGGCCCCCAGGACTGAGGCTCCACCCCGCGGGCCCCTCCCAGAGGCCTGGCCTGCCTGGTCCTCCCAGCCCCACCCGCCTGGGCCAGGAGGCGAGGCCTGAGCAAGGCCCTCTGAGCTCCCGGCGCCTCTGACGTCTAATTCTCGGGAACCTACCCACTCATCTCCTAGCTTCTTTGTGATGCAGCAACAGCCCGAGCCAGGCAGCCTGGACAGCCCAGTAAATATTTACAAAGCCCGGCTGCTGGCCCTGCGTGGGGGGCGGCGGGGGAGCAGGGCCCCCGCTGCACACTCACTTCCGAGGAAACAGGGGCCCCACCCCCACCATCTGGGCAGCTCAGAGCCCCGGGCTCCGCGTGTGGGACGCTATTGTCACCCAAACAACAAGCAACCCCTGTCTTCCCAAGTGTCGTAGGTAAACTGAGGCACACCGAGACCCCCCATGTCCCTCCAGCCACACAGGCCCCTGTGGGTCATGCTCCGTCGGAGCGCTGGGAGGAGGTGGGAGGGACCAGGCCTCCTCGGAGCTGCTGAGTGTCAGCCTGGGGCCTCCAGCTCCTGCCAGGACACTCGACCTCGGCTCCTTCCCAAACCCTGGGCTCCTTCCACCGCCTCCCGGAGGCCTGGCCCTCAGGGCCTGCCCGGCCGAGGGCGGGGACCCTGGGAGCTGCACCCCAGTCCCAGGAGGGACCCGACCCCGCGGGAGACCTGGGCTGGGGGCTCCGCCTCCTCATCCCACCCCCGGGCCAGCTCCCGGCTGAGGCTTCATCTCACTGTGGGATTTCTCTCGTCGCCCCCCTTCCAGAGGTTTCCAGGCTTCTAACTTTCCAGCAAATAAGACACGAGGAAAAGCCTTGTTTATCTCCCTAAATATCTCGATTAAAACATTCCATTCCACAAGCGTGACCGGGCCTGGCACCTCCCTGCTATGAGGCAGCCGGGCCTCGGAGCCGGAGGAGCTGCTTCCTGCCATCCGTCGCCATCCCTCCCGGGTGCGGGGGCGACTAACGTCCTACGTGAACGGACGCAGCACCTCGCCAAGGGGACGAGGACGGCCCAGAAGGCCGCTCTCCGCTGACGGGGACCTCACGCCACCTCCTGTCCCCTGAGGGCTGGACTGCGGGGAACCATCCGGGAAACCAGCCCCCCAGCCCCGTGCACTAGTCCCTCCACAGACCTGTGTCCAGACAAGGAGCTGCCCCCCAGCCAGCTCAGCTGCCCACCCCCCACCCCCAGCCAGCTCAGCTGCCCCCCACCCCCAGCCAGCTCAGCTGCAGGGCGGAGCCTGCCCCTCGTCTGTGCGTCTGTGCGGAGACACAGGGGCAAGGCCCCCTGCAGGTCTCTGCTCCTCCTGCTGACACGACGCCCACCAGCGTCAGGAGTGGGTTCTCGGCCCGCAGACCCTCCTCGTCGGCTCCCTGTGCTTTATAATCCACCCAAGATCCAGGGGAACACTTCCCTTCCAGAGCCGGTGACGCTCGACTTCACCTCCTGGTGGAACAACATCTAGCAGTTCCCACCGAAGAGGAAAGCTGCAGCTGAAGTCAGGACTGATTCGGCTCAGGGCTGGTTCTCAGCGTGCAGGATGGTGTCAGCGTCTTAGCCTGGGGGGGGGCAGGGGGGGGGGGGGGAGGGCGGGTAGAGAAATAACAGTGAACTAGGCGCCCCGACCACATTCAGAGACTCGTGTGGGCTCTCTGGAATGTGGCCCCAAAACCGTACGTGATGAACTGCTAACCCCCCAGGTGAGGAGTCAGCAGGTGGCGTCTGGGCGGTGATGGGGCTGTGAGGGGGGAGCCCCGGGGAGGGGGTCCGTGTCCTTGTAAAAGGCCCACGAGCTCCGGGCCCCTCCCGCCAGGAGGACACGGCAAGGACACGCCTCTGCCCCAGGAAGGGGCCTCACCCGACACCCCGTGGCCAGCACCTCGATCTTGGACTTCAGCCTCTGGCCTGTGAGACTGGACACGCTTCTGTCGTGTGAGCCTCGGCCTGTGGTGCCTGCCAGGGACCTGGCGGGGCTGTGGCACACGCCGGTCGATGGTCATGTCCTCGTGCTGGGACGGCAGTGGGAACGCGTGGCCGTCACGGTGAAGTGCGTGCTGTTCCTTGTCAGCAGGTGTCGGGTCAGGAAAGGTGCCTGCAGCTGAGAGGGGTGCAGACGGCCCCCCTCCGCCCACCGTGGCTGCGGGCCCGCGGGCATTGCTGAGGCAGGGCCTCCTCCGCGCCGCCCTCTGCCCGCTCACCGCTCCGACCACACCTGCGCGTGTCTTCGCAGCGCCAGCCTTGCGTGACCGCACACGCCTGGCCCAGGCGGCCCGTCAGCTGTGGGCGGTGTTGGCGTCGACGTGGAAATTGGGTGCGGATGACCCTCTGGGAGGGCAGCAAAGGGCAGGTCCCTGGGGACTGGCTCCCGCCGTGTCTGGTCCTGAGCTCCGGGCCGGCCTCATGGCCTCCTCCGTGGCTCACGCTCCGTGTGATCGCGTCGGCCGGCTGCCAGGTGACAGGATCTGTGGACGGAGGGAAGGGCGTCGGCCGGACGTGCGTGCAGGACGGGTGCGTGGGCTCCAGGGACGGGCTCCAGGACCTGTGTCCTCCGAGGAAAATGCAGGAGGGTCTTCGGCTCAGGCCGGCCGGGCACTGCCTCCGGGGGAAGCGGGTCAATGAACCAGCCGTGATTCCACAGGACACGGTGACTCAGCCGGGCACTGCCCCGCCCCCACGGGTGCGGATGCTTCCTCCAGCCCCCGGCGCGGTCTGACTAGAAAGGGAGGGACTTTGTTCAGGGAACCGTTCATGCCGGAGCCTTCTGAGCTGGGGAGGCCCGTGTGGCCTGGGCTTGTGGGGGAGCTGAGGGAGGTCCTAGGAGCCTCTGCCAGGGGATTCAGGTCAGAAGCTCATTGCACAACAGGCTGGCAAACATCTGTGGTCCTAACCCAGCCAAGGGAGAGGCCAGCATCCAGCGCCAGGTATGTGGCCTGCCTGACAGCTAGCCCAGGGCACCTTGTGAAAGGCCGGGCAGCGACCCACGTCCCAGGGAGCCCACGTCCCAGGGAGCCCACATCCCAGGGAGCCCACGTCCCAGGGAGCCCACGTCCCAGGGAGCCACGTCCCAGGGAGCCCACGTCCCAGGGAACCCATGTCCCAGGGAACCCACGTCCCAGGGAGCCACGTCCCAGGGAGCCCACGTCCCAGGGAGCCCAGGTCCCAGGGAATCCACATCCCAGGGAGCCCACGTCCCAGGGAGCCCAGGTCCCAGGGAATCCACATCCCAGGGAACCCACGTCCCAGGGAGCCCACGTCCCTGGGAGCCCACATCCCAGGGAACCCACGTCCCAGGGAGCCCAGGTCCCAGGGAATCCACATCCCAGGAAGCCCACATCCCAGGGAATCCACGTCCCAGGGAGCCCACGTCCCAGGGAACCCACGTCCCAGGGAGCCCACGTCCCAGGGAGCCCACGTCCCAGGAAGCCCACGTCCCAGGGAGCCCACGTCCCAGGGAGCCCACGTCCCAGGGAACCCACGTCCCAGGGAGCCCACGTCCCAGGGAGCCCGCGTCCCAGGGAACCCACGTCCCAGGGAGTCCACGTCCCAGGGAGCCCATGTCCCAGGGAGCCCACGTCCCAGGGAATCCACGTCCCAGGGAGCCCACGTCCCAGGGAGCCCACGTCCCAAGGAATCCACGTCCCAGGAAGCCCACGTCTCTCTGGACGATGAGGAGAGTGGGAAGGAAGAAAGTAAGTTAGTGGAAATTTCAAAGGATCAAAACCTTTAGAGATGAAGACGCCTTCTCTCTGTCCCCGAGCCCGCCCTCCCTCACCAAAGGAACAAGTTCCATGTCCCGCCAGTCACACCGGTCAGCTCAGGCTGCGTGACAAATGCCATCGCCGAGCGGCCTGGACAGCAGAAAGTCCGGAGGCTGGAAGCCTGGGATCGAGTGTCGGGTTGGTCTGTCCTCTCTCCTCCGAGTGCGGAGACCGCACGTGGCCGTTTCTCTGTGTGCGTCTGTGTCCTCACCTCCCTTCTTCCAAGGACCCAGTCCCATTGCACTGGGGCCACATCACCCCCTTAACACCCCACCTTCAGGTGCAGGCCCGCTGAGAGGCTGGGGATTATGGCTCCAATGTGAGTTTGGGGTGCAGTCCGTCCACACCAGGCCTCACGGTGACCAGAGCCCAGTTGCTCCCCAAACCTCCTTGCCGCCCCTGGAGCTGGCACCGCAGACGGACAGGGACCCCGGGCTTTTCCTCCGCAAGCAGCTCGCGGTCTCCACGGCGGACGAGACGCGAGCCACGGGCAGGTGGGGAAGCAGCAGGCCAGCCTGACGGGGCTCCTGGAGGGAGTCGGTGGGGACAGGGCTGCTGTCGGGGAGCAAGATCGCCCTGTAGCCCGAGGCCACGCAGTGGGGGGCCTTCCAGAAAGAGGAGTGGACACCGGAGGGACCCGTGGGCTGGGACACGGGGCGAGGTGAGGTTGGGGGTGAGGCGGGTGTGGGGCGGGCCCTGAACAAAGAACAAATTCACGGTGTGGCCCGTCCACGCGGTGGCTCGTGGCCGCCCCAGGGCTGCAGCTGGGGGTGGCAGGGTCCCGGGGGCTGTGCCCAGGACGGTCCCACCGGGAACTCGGGGCAGAACGTCCCAGTTACACACGCCCCCCAGCACCCGCCAACGTCCCGCTGGTTCACTTCCCTCTGGGCTCGGGCAGCGTGTGGTGGTGTGGCCGATGGGACGTGGAACTGGGTCTTCGTGGGGCCACAGAGCCAGAAAGCGAGGAAGCCATGAGGACGGCGGACCCGCCCGGCGGCCGGCCCACAAGCAGAGGGGGAGGAGCAGGGGACGTGGCCCGTCAGCTGAGCTGTGGGCCAGGAAACACTCTGCTGTGTGACAGTCCACGGCACTGGGTGTGGGATGAGGCTGGGGACTGGCCCAGCCCGGGGAGGAGGGACGGTCCCCCCCAGCCCAGGAAAGAGCCTGGCATCACCTCGGCGCAGGCGGGCACGGGGCAGGGACGGGGGGAGGCGGGGTTCGAGGGCGGACGGGTAGTGGCCCCTCTCCTCGGGGGCAGGACCCCACCGTGGGCCCAGTGCCCAGGCGAGAGGCCCAAGTGCACGGCTCACAGACAACCAAACGCAGCAGCCAGCCGTCCGTCAGCCTGACGTTTCCCGAGGGGCATCTGCAAAAGCTGCTGTTTGAGTCCCTGACTCACTGTGTCAGGGGCCCAGCCTGTGCTGATCCGCCCACACCCCGCACCCCCCCGCCGGGCAGATCAGAGAAAGGGGGTGCTGTAGGGGCCCCCTCGCCTGTTTTATGACAGAGACATTGTACAAAGTTGCACCCCCAGCCCTGAGACCCTCCTGTACCCCAGCCCCGAGACCCTCCTGCACCCCCAGCCCTGAGACCCTCCTGCACCCCCATCCCTGAGACCCTCCTGCACCCCCAGCCCTGAGACCCTCCTGTACCCCAGCCCCGAGACCCTCCTGCACCCCCATCCCTGAGACCCTCCTGCACCCCCAGCCCCGAGACCCTCCTGTACCCCAGCCCCGAGACCCTCCTGTACCCCCATCCCTGAGACCCTCCTGCACCCCAGCCCTGAGACCCTCCTGCACCCCAGCCCTGAGACCCTCCTGCACCCCCATCCCTGAGACCCTCCTGTACCCCAGCCCCGAGACCCTCCTGTACCCCAGCCCCGAGACCCTCCTGTACCCCAGCCCCGAGACCCTCCTGCACCCCAGCCCCGAGACCCTCCTGTACCCCAGCCCCGAGACCCTCCTGTACCCCAGCCCCGAGACCCTCCTGCACCCCAGCCCCGAGACCCTCCTGCACCCCAGCCCCGAGACCCTCCTGCACCCCAGCCCTGAGACCCTCCTGCACCCCAGCCCCGAGACCCTCCTGCACCCCAGCCCTGAGACCCTCCTGCACCCCAGCCCCGAGACCCTCCTGCACCCCCATCCCCGAGACCCTCCTGCACCCCAGCCCCGAGACCCTCCTGCACCCCAGCCCTGAGACCCTCCTGTACCCCCATCCCTGAGACCCTCCTGTACCCCAGCCCCGAGACCCTCCTGCACCCCCAGCCCCGAGACCCTCCTGCACCCCAGCCCTGAGACCCTCCTGCACCCCCAGCCCCGAGACCCTCCTGTACCCCCAGCCCCGAGACCCTCCTGCACCCCAGCCCCGAGACCCTCCTGCACCCCAGCCCCGAGACCCTCCTGTACCCCAGCCCCGAGACCCTCCTGCACCCCCAGCCCCGAGACCCTCCTGCACCCCCATCCCCGAGACCTTCCTGCACCCCCAGCCCCGAGACCCTCCTGTACCCCCAGCCCTGAGACCCTCCTGTACCCCAGCCCCGAGACCCTCCTGTACCCCAGCCCCGAGACCCTCCTGTACCCCAGCCCCGAGACCCTCCTGCACCCCCAGCCCTGAGACCCTCCTGTACCCCCAGCCCCGAGACCCTCCTGCACCCCCAGCCCTGAGACCCTCCTGCACCCCAGCCCCGAGACCCTCCTGCACCCCAGCCCCGAGACCCTGCATCCTCCTTCCAGACGATGGAAAGCTCGCGGTGCTGACGGACGCACTGGGGCCGTGCCAGTTGCATAAACTGGGGAAGACACTGCTCATGTCTCCAGGAGCCCCTCGCGGCCCTGGGCGCATCCTGCTCCGCTCTGGTGCCCGCAGCCAGGACAGCGGGAAACCAGGGTCCCCTCACCCGGCGGCAGGGGCTTGGGCTGCAGAGGGGGCATCAGATGGCCGAGCTGGGCAAGGGGTGTGTCTGTGGGCGCAGCTCCCTTCCTGCAGAACGGGGTGCCCAGGGCCCCCTGTGCTGGCTGTGGGGGGGGGCGGGGTATGGCGCACGGAGAGATGAGCCCAGGACCTAGGTCTCCAAAAGCGCATCCTACGTGACACGCGTGGAGATTTAAACCTGTTTCTTCACGACACGGAGGCACAACCAGCCCACGTTTGTGGCTTTCGGGGTGCAATTGGGTCTCCCCAGGCAGAACCCGTCTCCCCTGTCCCTAGGGCACTGATTCAGGAGTCTCTCATGTCCAGGCCCAAGGCCAGCAGCGGTGTGTGTGTTGGGGGGGCAGCCACACTCCTGGCGTCCCCGTCGGCGCTGCTTCCAGGGACGCTGTGACGTCTGAGCTGTGTTTGCTGAAGGGCGTCCGTCGGTCCTGAGACGATGGACAGTGTGAGGAGAGGACAGTCTGGGGGTCAACACAGACACCCAGGAAGAGACGGCACGTGTGGGCTTCTCCCAGCCCCGGGCCAGTCACCCCGTGAGTTCCCAGAACCACCCCCACCCCCATCCCGCTGGGCGGGACGAGCTCTGGGCGAGGTTGTGGCCGCCTGGTGCATCTGGAAGGTTTTAGGCTGCAGCTGGCTGGCCAGGTTGCGTGTTCGTACACAGAACACGTCTCATCTGCACGCACCCCGCCAGCGCACGTCCGGGGTGGAGCTGGGCCCCTCCCCCTGAGTCGAGGGGCTCCTGATGTAACCAGTGCCTCCCACGCTCACCGGGTTCCCAGAACCGCCTGTGAACAGAGGTGCCCGGCCGCCCCGCAGGGCCTGCGTGTGCTGAGACATGGCTGCCAGCTGGGGGGCTGGGTGGGGTGACGGGGGGCTGCCAAGCACCACAGCCACAGCCACTCCGGCCCCGATGCTGTGACTCCTCTCTTTTTCCAACCCCAGGTGCCCTGCCTGAACTCGGGGAGCCGGGAAGAGCCAGTGAATGTGGAAATCCAGTTTCCTGCCTGTGAGATGATTGACTGATTCATGAAATCCTCCTTCATCCCCACTCAGCGCGCCCTCTCCGGGTGCTCTGTCGGCTGAGCTTCGGGAGCCGTGTCATCAGGCGCGGACGCGTAATAAACAGGGAGCGTGGGGAAGGCGGGTCCCGGGAGCCCCGGAGCTGCGTGCCGTGCCGGCAGCACTCACAGCCGACAGCAAGCGGCACAGAGGCAGCGCTCTCCCTGAGCCGGGGCAGCACACACAACCCCGCTCATCCGGCCGCTCGTCCTGCCGAGAACTGGTCTGAGCCCTTCTCCACGCGCCCCCACCCACAGGCCGCATGGGCAGGGGGCAGGGGGCAGGGCCGCAGGCCCTCGGTCCCCAGCGCGGTCCTCAGCCTAGAGTTGGGGTGCAGGCCACACACACCTGTCCTCGGTCCACCCCGCCCGCCAGGACAGCACGGGGCAGCGTGTCCTTGGCAGAAAGCTGCCAGCCGGAGCACGCGGGCGCCACGGGCGGGCGCCATGGGCCAGCGCCCGGTCCTCCAGGGCCCGCCTCCTGCTTCTGGGTCCCCACCTGCTCTGTCTCACCTCTCCTTCCCCTGCACAGTTGCCCCCTCCTCCGAGGGGACACAGGACCCCAGAGGCACCTAAAACCACAGACAGCTCCCACCCCTGGGCCGACCGCGTTTCTCCTGTGGGAACAGTCACACGGCTCGCGTGGTCCCGGCTCCTCACGTCGTCAGCACGTGGTTGGCCGACGTGCAGGGCCTCGCCTGTGGCTTCATTTGCATTTCCCGGGACTGGCAACGCCGAGCAGCGCTTAGGTGTGTCTTGGAGGTCTGTGTGTCTTCTCTGGGGATGTGTCTGTTCACATATTTTGCCTGATTTTATTGGCTGGTTTGTTTCTAATAACTAAGTTTTAAGAACTGTACGCTTTTCATTCATCCCGTACACAGGCGCCTATCAAATGCGCTTCCTCCCGGTCGTAGCTCCCGTCTCTCCCCAGATGGTGTTTGCTCAGAGCACACGCTCGTCACTGGATGAAGTCCAATTCATCGTGGGGTTTTAACTCGTGAGTCAGGGTTTTGGTGTTGCAGCTAAGAAATCTTTGCTCAGGTCGGAGAATTTCCTCCCAGTTTTCTTCTAGAAGTTCTATGGCTTTAGGTTCTACACTCAGGTCTAGGATTCGCTCTGAGGTCCCTGTACATGGCACGGGGGACATGTCGAACACGGCCACCCAGTTTCCCCGGCACCTCCTGTTGACCGGACGATCTTGACTCCATCGAAAGGCCGTTGCCTCGTTGTCAGAAATCAATCGCCTATTCACCCATTTACATACTCCCGATGCTCGAGCTTCCCTCGATTGAGTGTCAGGATGCCGAGACCACTTGTCGTGGGGACTGCGGCGCGGCAGCAGGTCTACGAGTGGGTCTGTGAGTCCCGTCTCCTGCCGTGTGCGACCTCCTGGCCTCCGGGCCTGTGGTTTGCCCAGAGAAAGAACGAGAGAAGGAAGGGAGTAAAGGATGAGCGTGGGAGTGGAGGGCGAGATCCGGGGCAAGAACAGCCTCCACCCACGGGGCCCGGCTCTCCTGGGCTCAGGGACGCCCGCGGTGGAGACTCGGCCACGGCTGGGAAGACCCGACCACAGACGAACTCCCCGAACCAAACAAAACATTCCTTCGTCCTCAAACGGTTCGTTTCCTTTCTCCTGGCAGGAGTTCAAGGGTGAAAGGTCGGTTCTCTTCACCCCACCCCATGTTGCTGGCCTCGGCGGTCGGTCACGGCGCCTGAGGACATGCATGGGGACTGTTCTAGAACTCGGTAAACCTCCTGGGTTTTGAATTCCCGAGGACGCGGGGATGTTTTGTAGTTTGATACGGTTTATTTCAGAGAACACAGATCTGCTTCCTGTTTTGCAATAAATCCTTTCATAAACCTCCGTGAAGGATCGCGACACCCTCGCCCCGGGCAGGGAGCTTAGCAAAGCCTGCCCCAGCTCCTGTCCCAGCGAGGGGAGAACAGATGGAGGCCCCGCTCTGGCGCTCGTCCGAAGCCCAGCTCGGAGGCCCCGTCGCTGCTCCAGGCGCGCCCGCTCTCCCTGAAGTCTGGGTGCCGGCACCCACTGTGGCAAGGACATCGAGGCTCAGAGGCCTGGCCTCTGCGGTCACACCAGGGCCGCCTGCTGAAGCGTCCGGGAGGGTGCATCCCGGGGCCGTGGCCCTCGAGGGCTCGCTGCTGACCACGAGCAGCTGGCAAAGGCATCGTGGCGTGGCTCCATCTCCTCTCTCTCCACCCGCGCTCCTCGGAGTGCCCCCCTCCAGGCAGGAGTGGGCTCCCAGGCCAGTGACCATCACCTCCATCGCCACAGCACATCCGGCCAGGCTTCCTTCCCCCCGCCCCCCGGCCAGTCCCCCACTCAGCAGGACAGCCGGGCCACTCCCGCGCCGCCCACAGCTCCAGCCCAAAGCGAGTGAAAGCTGAGCCCGCTTCTGTCCCTGGCAGGTCATTTGCAGGTCACTAACGGGAAGGTAAACTGATGAGGTCGAGATGGGTTTGAAAATAGAGCACCTGCAGCTGCACTTTAGGCGGAAGGTGCACGTGAACATGCTAGCTGCTGGCATTGCTTGGACATCCCTGCTTCCGCCCACCAGCTTACTCCCGAGGCCTTTTCCTCTGGTTTGACGATTATTATATTATTAAAGCAAAACACAGAGGCCGCCCATGTCCCTCAGTCCCGCCAGAGCTGGCGTCAGCAACCCACCAGCCAGGGAGGCTGGTCACAGGGACTCAGGGCTGACTGTGGGCTCAGGGCTGACTGTGCGCTCAGGGCTGACCGTGCGCTCAGGGCTGACTGTGCGCTCAGGGCTGACCGTGCCCTCAGGGCTGACTGTGCGCTCAGGGCTGACTGTGCACTCAGGGCTGACCGGGGACTCAGGGCTGACCGGGGACTCAGGGCTGGCCGTGGGCTCAGGGCTGACTGTGCGCTCAGGGCTGACTGTGCACTCAGGGCTGACCGGGGACTCAGGGCTGACTGTGCGCTCAGGGCTGACTGTGCGCTCAGGGCTGACCGTGCCCTCAGGGCTGACCGTGGGCTCAGGGCTGACCGTGGACTCAGGGCTGACTGTGGACTCAGGGCTGACTGTGCGCTCAGGGCTGACTGTGCGCTCAGGGCTGACTGTGGACTCAGGGCTGACCGTGGGCTCAGGGCTGACTGTGGACTCAGGGCTGACTGTGCGCTCAGGGCTGACTGTGCACTCAGGGCTGACCGGGGACTCAGGGCTGACCATGCGCTCAGGGCTGACCGGGGACTCAGGGCTGGCCGTGCCCTCAGGGCTGACTGTGCGCTCAGGGCTGACTGTGCGCTCAGGGCTGACCGTGCCCTCAGGGCTGACTGTGCGCTCAGGGCTGACTGTGGACACAGGCCACGCAGGTGTGCCCAGGCAGGTTTAACGAGAAATTGCGATACGCATGTTGTTGGGTTATGAGCACACGGTCAGCCCTGAGTGACCAAGGTTACGGTGTGAGAGCTCTAAACGCCTCTTCAATGTTCCCCTCTCACGGAACCCCGTGTGGAGTTTAGTAAATCCCGTGTTCTCCCGTGGCTCTGGTTTTGCTGTTTGAAGAACGGCAGTCTCTTTATTTCATCTCCATAGTGACTCCGTTTGTCAGACTTTACAGGAGGAGCAGCCGACAGGAGACTGAGATGTTCGGGGTCCCCCTTGCGGGTCAGTGTCTTGGGACGCGGGGCCGTGGGCTGGGGGCGCTCAGGGAAACGGGGGTGGGGGTGCTCAGAGCTGAGGGCTGTGCGGCAGTGGCAGCAGCTCTGGGACCTGACCCCCGGGAGGCAGTGCCAGGCCTCTGGCATCTCCAGGGCAAGGCGCGCCTCCTCACCTCCTCGGAGGCTGAGCAATGACGGGGCCTCTGGCCAAGGACAGGCCTGCTGCCGCCTCCTCATCTTGGTTGGGTCCAGCGGCCAAGGCAGAAGGTGGAAGGAGGTCCCATGGGCCGGCCAGGAGGTCCCATGGGCCGGCCCACACAGAGGTCCAGGCTGCTGCTGCTGCCCATCGCTCTGCGGCCTCTTTGAGCGTGGCCTGTCCCTGAACACATTCCCTCGGGCACATGCCCACCTGCTGAGGCCTGAGTCCAGAAACAGCCCTGTAGGCCACGGGCTGGTCAGGGCCAGAAGGGACAGGGACAAGGGGCACAGGGCTGAGCCGGGACGGGAGGAGGGGCATGCTCACAGAGAGAACGAGAGGGAAAGGGAGGGGGGCACTCAGGACAAATTCCATCAGACCTCTGACCTCTGGCCTCACGGACGCATCCACAGCAAACCAGGTCCCGTGAGCTGCAGACCAGTGCCCGTGGCCCAAGCCGGCTGGTGGCCTGGGTGCAGCGCTGCCGGGCGTTAGAGGTCCGAGGAGGGCCTGGGCCGCGGGGCAGCACTCCCTCTGGGCGGTTCTCCTGGAGTCGCTGTGCAAGAATGGTGGGCAGCCGCGCCGCACAGATGGCTCTTTGTCCTGCTGACACCTGCCATCTGCTTGTTTGTCTAAACGATGCTGGAGGGGCAGGGCTCCAATCTGCTGCCAGGCCCCTCCCACCCGCAGCGACCTCCTGACCCCGGGCAGACAGCGCCCCGAGTCTGTTCTCGAGCACAGAGGACTCCCCTGTGCCCACGTCCCAGCCTCTCCCCGGGCCGTGCTCGGTGCCCGGTGCTCGGTGCCCGGTGCTCGGTGCTCGGTGCCCGGTGCTTGGTGCTCGGTGCCGGGTGCCGGGTGCCCGGTGCCGGGTGCCGGGTGCTCAGGCGGAGCAGGGCAGGAGGCGGCGAGAGGAAGGGCGGCAGGAGCAGCCCCGGAGGGGAAGCTGCAGCAGCAGCAGCTGCGGCCAGGGCCTCCCGGGGCCTCCTGCTCCGGGGCCAGGCTGGAAGCTGGTGTTTCTGAAGCGCAGCCCTCGCACCTGTTAAGGAAGAGACTCATCGGACGAGGGCTCTGTGGGGAGAGACCCGGGGCAGATGCTGGAGCCGCCTCTGGGCAGAGCCCACAGCTGCAGGGACGCAGGGACGGGAGAGGCGCTGCCCGACGCCTGACAGATGTGAGGGGGGCGGGCTCAGGGCTGCAGCGGGCGTGCAGCAAGGATGAGAACTCACTCGGCCCCGCGGGGCAGCCAGGCCTGCGATGCGGAGAGGGGCCCGGCCACCTCTGTGCTGCCCCTCGGGGCCACATCACCACCTTCGAAGCCAGGGGGCCGCACCTCCTTTCACAGCTGAGCTCCCCGAGTCTGCGTGAAGGCCAGGCTGGGATCGGGGTCCTGGCTGCCTTCCTGCCTGAGCCCTGTGCCCCTGAGTGAACAGGCCGCTAACGACCCCCAGAAACCATGCAGCCTCGCTGTGCCACCGCCATGTGGCCCGTGAAGACTGTCCCAGGTCCCCCACGTGCTGTCTCAGATCACAGGAGCAGAGTAGCTTCTGAAGGTCAGGAAAAAGGGCGCTGCCCGCCTGGCCCCGCCTCCCACCGGCACGGACTCCAGTCTACACCTGTGACAGGCAGAGCCTGGGCAGTGTCTACCGCGGGACAGACGCCTGAGCAGTCAGGGGCACAGTTGTTGACGGACAGCGTCCCATCTACTATACACGCAGTCTGTGAGCCGCGTCGGCACGGACGGCCCCTCGCACAGGTGCCCTGTGACCGCCAGCGGTGAGAGCGGGCGTGGACAAGGCTCACAGGACACGCTGACCTTTCCGACAGCCGTGACTGTGAATCTTTTCTCTCTTGGGTTCTCAGATGGAGCGGCGGACGGGTGAGGAACTGCCCTGGGAGGCGCCCCGTGCCAGGGGGTGGCCCTCATCACCCCAGAGGGGTGGCTCAGGTGTGTCCTGGCTTTGAACATCTTACAAACTCTCCGTCTCTTTGGTCCCTGGACCCAGCGGTCTGCGTGATGCACAGATCCCGCCTTCTGTCACACTTCACAGGCGTGTGCGTGCGGGAGCCCCAGAGCCTGCAGCACGGGCCTCGCACGTGGCCTGAGTGATGCTTCTTCCTCGTCCGCAGGCTGCTCACAGGCGCAGGGACGCCCCAGGCTCCTGCCTCGGTCCTGGCAGCGGGAAGGTCGGCGGGTGGTCCGTGAGGTTGCACACGCGCGGGGCGTCTCGTGGGGACTTGAGGAAGCTGCTCGGGCAGGACATTGGCGTGGACCTGACCGCGGGTTTTCTGGTTCTGAGTTTCCGGCCGAGCGGCTGTGCTGGAGCCAGGCGCCCGGGGAGAGCGTTCTGCCCAGAGAGGGACGCGGGTGAGGACCGTGCGGCGAATTCTCGGGCGGCTCCAGAGTGACCTGCGGAGCTCCGTGGCAGCTGTGCCGTGCCAGGCCGGTGGGAGCCTCAAGTTCCCGCGACCTTTCACCCCTAGGTCCTCACACCAGGACAGGAGCGGACGCCCGCCTCCCAGTGCCGGCTCCGTCCCGGTTCTGTCCGGGCTCCGTCCCAGCCATGGGTCCCCTTCCACCAGGCCCGCTCTCTGCGCCCGCGCCCGATCTTCGCGGGGCCTGAGCCGGGCCGCTCTGCGCACGCTCCTTGCTCGGTGCCCAGCACGGTCAGTCCCTACAGTGAGTGTGCAAACAGAAGCGTGAGGAATGGCTCGGGAGCCTCTGCTGGTCTTTCCATGAACCCTTTTCCCGAGGATGAAAGGCATTTGGATGAAGACGTCCCTTGAAGTTCCGTCCCTGCCCTTGCGGGGCCGCCGGGCTCAGTCCTGGGTGACCTACTTTCCGTCCCAGCCCGAGGCTCCCAGAGGCTATTGTGTGACAGGAATTAATTTTTCCAGTCGCTGGAAATAGAATTCCACTGAAATAAAAACCTTTAAGAACCCACTGGTGGCTGGGACAATGTCATCAATCTCGTTTGTATTTTTCAATTAAGTGTTTCCAACTGTCTTTATACTAATTGTGTTTGCAGAAGATCAGAGAGGGTGCATTTCACATAGAAACACAAGAAGTGTGGTCTCGGCCCCACCAGAGACAGAAAGGTGGCTGCTTCTCGTGGGAAACAGGGGGAGGACGTGGGCCTGGCCACGAGGGTGCGCGTTGGGGTGCCTTTGTCTCCTTGGGGGCTGCTCAGCCCAGGTGCACAGACGTGGGGTGTGGGAGGAGGGAGCTCTGTGGCCTCATGGGGCCAGTACCCCTCCCACCGCCCCCCACGCACGGGTGGGCCCTGCCGAAGCCGCCAGAAAACCACAGGCCAGGGCGCGGGCAGTCTCGCTGGGAAGACGGGGTGCAAGTGCAGAGAACGCCAGGGCCTCGCGGCTGACACATGGCTCAGTGCTCACTGCAGGGACTGAACCCCAGCACGAGCGCACTGGGGTGGCCCCGGCTGTGGGGGCAGCACAGCTAGCATGGACGTGGGGGCTCCGGGCCCAGGGCAAGGACGCAGGGGCTGTGGGAGTGGAGGCAGAGGCAGATGGGGGAGGGGGGGTTTACGGGAAGGAGTGTGGCAGGGAGCGTGGCCGGAGTGGACGCTGCCTGGGAAGGGGGCCTGCCTGGGAGGGAGGAGTCCTGAGCCTCCTCATGCGGAGCCTGGTGCCATCAGCGCAAAGACCCGTGTTGGATGGCCATGCCACGACGGGAATGTGGTCCAGAGCTCAGCACGGGGCACCCCTGGGACACGGACGTGAAGTGGCGGGCGTCGGGGATCATGCACGGCCCGGCTCAGGGAGACCTCCGCCTCTGAGACACTCGGGTCTGAGCGGACAGCCCGTCCGTGCCTCCCCCGTCCCGCTCCCCTCCCTCCTGCGTGGCCCCGGCTGCCTCCAGCTCCTGCTGGCTGACTGGCCGCCTGTGGACGGGAGGGCACCTGCAGGGTCTGCCAGGGCTCCCTCGGGTGGTCTGCGGTTTGGTGACCCACGCCTCAACCCTGGGTCGACCGTCCACAGCTGCCCACCGGCCACGGTGTCCGCTCCAAAGCTTCTCTTCTTCGTCTGAACGGGCACCAGAGTGGAAACCCACAGCCTCCGTTTCAGCAACTGCAGATGGGGCTTCCCCCCCGGCCTGCGCCCAGCCCCCCGGCCCCTCCCGGCGCATCCCCTCCCACGCAGGGGCTGCTGTTCCCAGGCTCCCCGCGCCTTCCCTCCGCGCTGCGACCTCAGGGCGCTGGCTCGCCTCCTGCGCCCCACGCCTCTGGACTCCCTGTGGGCCGTCTGGTGCGCGCACGGCCCCGCCCCTCGTCCTTATCGGGACTTCCTGCTGTGCCTGCGGGCTTTCCAGCCGCAGCCGCGCCGATTGTCCCGGACAGGAAATGGGCTCCTTACCCCTCCACTATCGCCCGGACATCGCCCTCCTCCTTCCTGTCCCAACAGCGTTACTACGTCCCCACGGCGCCTCTCCCCCGTCCCCGCCTCACAGAGCTAATTGCAACTTTACCATCAAACGGTCTGAGAAACACACCTTCCCCACTTCCGGTCCTCACGTCCGCGCGCCGTGTGGACATAGGACACGGAGGTAGCGTCCCTCCTTCCCTTTCACCGCGGCCCCTCCTGGCCGTCCCTGTCCCTTCTCTCCTCGGCGGGGTGTCCCGGGGCCGCCTGTGAAGCTAAGAGGTCACTTCCCTGAAACACTGGCCGTCGAATCAGAGCCTGTCCCCCCCGCCCCCCGCCCCCGCCCCCCCGTGCTGGGAGATGTGTGGCGAACCTGGGGTCACGGGCAGGGAGAACCCCAGGGTCACGGGCAGGGAGGCTTAGGGGCCAGCGGTTTGCTGCTCGTATCCGAACCCCCTGGAGTGGGGCCACAGGGAACAGCCGATCCTCCAGGCGCGGACGCGGTGGGTGCCCGTCCCGAGGTGCTCGTTCGGGGGTGTCCGTGTGGGGTGGCCTGTGCGAGGCGCGCGGCCTTGTCTGCACTCGGACGGTGGTGACTGGCGGCCTCGGGCCTCGGGGCTCAGGCTCCGACCGCAGCGACCTGGGGCCATCACGGGCCGACCGTCGGTTCCCCACCTGCTACACAAGGACGCGGGCTCCTTCGCGGCAGGGTCTCGTGGTGAAACCGGGAAGCGTGTCCACCGGGCGGACACGGTAGGGACGCCCGCAGGTGTCGCCCCTCCCCCGCCTCGCGCAGACGCCCCTCCTTGGCAGGCGCCGCCCCCAGGATAAACCGCTCCCCCGTCCTCCATCTGCTCGGCCGCCTTCTCACCAGAGACGAGAACGGCAGCAAGTGGGAGCCGTCCTTTCCAAGCCGAGAAGCTGAGGCCTGAGAGCAGGACGGAGGCAGCACCTCGAGAGCCGGAGGAGGCACTCGTCTCCTGACAGTCCTCTCGGGGGCCCCACACCCCGACATCCCACACCCCCACATCCCACACCCCAACATCCCACACCTCAACACCCCAATGTCCCACACCCCACACCCCAACACCCCACACCCCACACCCCAACATCCCACACCCCAACATCCCACACCCCACACCCCAACATCCCACACCCCAACATCCCACACCCCCACACCCCGACATCCCACACCCCACACCCCGACATCCCACACCCCAACATTCCCACACCCCGACATCCCACATCCCAACACCCCAACATCACACATCCCAACATCCCAATGTCCCACACCCCAACACCCCAACACCACACACCCCAACACCCCAACATCCCACATCCCAACACCCCAACATCCCACCCCCCCACACCCCAACACCCCACACCCCAATGTCCCACATCCCACATCCTAACACCCCGCCGACACGCCAATCCCTTCGCCCGGCCTGTGTCTGGACGCCTCTGCGCTTCCTCCCTGTGAGGTGTCTCTCACTTTCTCTTGTTCGTCCCGTCCAGGTTCCGTCCCTCCGAGTGGCCCCCATCGCAGCCGCTCCCTGGTCGCGTGCCCCCCCCATCGCAGCCGCTCCCTGGTCGTGCCCCCCCATCGCAGCCGCTCCCTGGTCGTGCCCCCCCCATCGCAGCCGCTCCCTGGTCGCGTGCCCCCCCCCCATCGCAGCCGCTCCCTGGTCGCGTACCCCCCCCCATCGCAGCCGCTCCCTGGTCGCGTGCCCCCCCCATCGCAGCCGCTCCCTGGTCGCGTGCCCCCCCATCGCAGCCGCTCCTGGTCGCGTGCCCCCCCCATCGCAGCCGCTCCCCGCGGGCCCCCCCCTGGCCGCTCCCTGTACGCCCCCCCCCCCATCGCAGCCGCTCCCTGGTCGCATGCCCCCCCCCCCATCGCAGCCGCTCCCTGGCCGCGTGCCCCCCCCATCGCAGCCGCTCCCTGGTCGCGTGCCCCCCCATCGCAGCCGCTCCCTGGTCGCGTGCCCGTGCCTGCAGCACCCTCGCCAGCTGTGTCCTCCGTCCCTCGCCGTCTCAGCTTGGGTTTGACACTCTCTCCCTTCGGAGGACCCGTTCGGCAAACGTCTCACGGGAAATTGGACCAAGGGCGTGGCTCTGTGTCCCCGGATGCGGAGAGGAGGCCAGCATTGGGGTGGGGACTGCTCAGGGTCACTGTGCACACACACCCCCCCCCCCCCCGAGGCCTGCAGGCCCAGTGCCCGCCGTGTCCCTGCTCGTCTGCGTCGCTGAGGCCCAGCGCTGAGGGGCCGGTGCTTTCCCTCCACGGGGGGCACTGACCTTCGGGCCTCAGCCTGCCTGTGGGCGGCCAGGCAGGCAGCACGGACTGGCTGGGCCACGGGAGCCCCTGAGAGGGAGGCGGGAGGCGGGGCACCCCTCCCAGGGCCTGGGCCCCAGGGGAGGCCTCACCTTCAGAGCCCTGTTTTGGAGAAGCTCGGGGTGGGGTGCCGCAGGAGGCCCTCTCCCCTCTCCCGGAGCCCCTGGGAGCGGCCACCGCCCACAGACCCCGTGCAGCTCACAGCGGGGCCTGGACAGGTCGGTCGGCCTCGGCCTCGTGGTCACGACCCTGAGGAGGCGGCTCTCCAAGGGCCAGGGAGGGTCCCGCCCGGGAGGGGACACGCCCACGCAGCTCCTCCCAGCCGGGCTGGTTCACCCTCGTCAGCACAGGTCGCGCACCTGTCCCAGGTGAGACTGTGGGGGCCCGGCCCCCGAAGCCGTGGGGACCGGCTCCCTCCTCTCGGGGCCGCACCTCTCGAGCCACTAGTCCCTCCCCACGGGGTGGCAGGGGCCCCGTGCTGTCCCTCCCCACGGGGTGGCAGGGGGCCCCGTGCTGTCCCTCCCCACGGGGTAGAGGGCCCCGTGCTGTCCCTCCCCACGGGGTGGCAGGGGGCCCCGTGTGTCCCTCCCCACGGGGTAGAGGGCCCCGTGCTGTCCCTCCCCACGGGGTAGAGGGCCCCGTGCTGTCCCTCCCCGCGGGGTGGCAGGGCCCGTGCTGTCCCTCCCCGCGGGGTGGCAGGGCCCGTGCTGTCCCTCCCCACGGAGTGGCAGGGCCCCGTGCTGTCCTCCCCACGGGGTGGCAGGGGGCCCCGTGTGTCCTCCCCACGGGGTAGAGGGCCCGTGCTGTCCCTCCCCACGGGGTGGCAGGGCCCGTGCTGTCCCTCCCCACGGGGTAGAGGGCCCCGTGCTGTCCCTCCCCACGGGGTGGCAGGGCCCGTGCTGTCCCTCCCCACGGGGTGGCAGGGCCCCGTGCTGTCCCTCCCCACGGGGGTGGCAGGGCCCCGTGCTGTCCCTCCCCACGGGGTGGCAGGGGGCCCCATGTGTCCCTCCCCACGGGGTGGCAGGGGGCCCCGTGTGTCCCTCCCCACGGGGTAGAGGGCCCCGTGCTGTCCCTCCCCACGGGGTAGAGGGCCCCGTGCTGTCCCTCCCCACGGGGTGGCAGGGCCCGTGCTGTCCCTCCCCGCGGGGTGGCAGGGCCCGTGCTGTCCCTCCCCACGGAGTGGCAGGGCCCCGTGCTGTCCTCCCCACGGGGTGGCAGGGGGCCCCGTGTGTCCTCCCCACGGGGTAGAGGGCCCGTGCTGTCCCTCCCCACGGGGTGGCAGGGCCCGTGCTGTCCCTCCCCACGGGGTAGAGGGCCCCGTGCTGTCCCTCCCCACGGGGTGGCAGGGCCCGTGCTGTCCCTCCCCACGGGGTGGCAGGGGGCCCCGTGCTGTCCCTCCCCACGGGGTGGCAGGGGGCCCCGTGCTGTCCCTCCCCACGGGGTAGAGGGCCCCATCCTGTCCCTCCCCACGGGGTGACAGGGGCCCCGTGCTGTCCCTCCCCACGGGGTAGAGGGCCCCATCCTGTCCCTCCCCACGGGGTGACAGGGGCCCTGTGCTGTCCCTCCCCACGGGGTGGGAGGGGCCCCGTGCTGTCCCTCCCCACGGGGTAGAGGGCCCCATCCTGTCCCTCCCCACGGGGTGGCAGGGGCCCCGTGCTGTCCCTCCCCACGGGGTGGCAGGGCCCCGTGTGTCCCTCCCCACGGGGTGGCAGGGCCCCGTCCTGTCCCTCCCCACGGGGTAGAGGGCCCCGTGCTGTCCCTCCCCGCGGGGTGGCAGGGCCCCGTGCTGTCCCTCCCCGCGGGGTGGCAGGGCCCGTGCTGTCCCTCCCCACGATGTGGCAGGGCCCCGTGCTGTCCTCCCCACGGGGTGGCAGGGGGCCCCGTGTGTCCTCCCCACGGGGTGGCAGGGGGCCCCGTGCTGTCCCTCCCCACGGGGTGGCAGGGCCCCGTGTGTCCCTCCCCACGGGGTGGCAGGGCCCCGTCCTGTCCCTCCCCACGGGGTGGTAGGGGCCCCGTGCTGTCCCTCCCCACGGGGTGGTAGAGGGGCCCCGTGCTGTCCCTCCCCACGGGGTGGTAGAGGGGCCCCGTGCTGTCCCTCCCCACGGGGTGGTAGGGGCCCCGTGCTGTCCCTCCCCACGGGGTGGCAGGGGCCCCGTGCTGTCGTCCTGGAGCAGAGCGGGGCAGGGCTGGCACCCAGGCGGTCCCCGTCCTGCAGCTTCGTGCAAACCCTTTCGGGGAACCCCCGTCTCTGGGTCTGTTCTGTGCCACACCCCAACCCGACTAACCTTGCCTTCCTGTGGCCACCCCCGCCCAGCCCTTGGGCACCGCTCGATCCGATCGCCCTCCCCAAGGCCAGAGCTACCAGACGCGCCGCTTTCCTGGATCCCGAGGACGGCCGCACGTCGGTGATAGGATCTCCGCTCTGGGAGGACCGCCTGTGGGAAGCCATGTGCACGAGAGACTTAAATTCCATCCAGAGTGAAGCAGGCAGGTGGGAGGTCGAAAATAAACTACAAAGTCGGTGCCCCTGGTGCCTCCCGTGTCATCTGTGGGACCGCTCGCATGGCCTCGTCCCCCAGCAGCCTGGTCACGCGGAGCCTGCCCCCTACCCCGCTCCGGCCCCCAGTTCTGGACCCCCGTTCTGGCCCCCAGCTCTGGCCCCCAGCTCTGGCCCCCAGTTCTGGACCCCCGTTCTGGCCCTCCAGCTCTGGCCCCCCGCTCTGGACCCCCGTTCTGGCCCCCAGCTCTGGCCCCCAGTTCTGGCCCCCCAGCTCTGGACCCCCGCTCTGGACCCCCGTTCTGGCCCCCAGCTCTGGCCCCCAGCTCTGGCCCCCAGCTCTGGACCCCAGTTCTGGCCCCCAGCTCTGGACCCCCGCTCTGGACCCCCATTCTGGCCCCCAGCTCTGGCCCCCCGCTCTGGACCCCCGTTCTGGCCCCCAGCTCTGGACCCCCGCTCTGGACCCCCGTTCTGGCCCCCAGCTCCGGCCCCCAGCTCTGGCCCCCAGTTCTGGCCCCCAGCTCTGGCCCCCAGCTCTGGACCCCCGTTCTGGCCCCCAGCTCCGGCCCCCAGCTCTGGCCCCCAGCTCCGGCCCCCAGCTCTGGCCCCCAGTTCTGGCCCCCAGCTCCGGCCCCCCGTTCTGGCCCCCTGCTTTGCTGCTCCCGGCCACCAGTGGGTTCTCTCCACCCTTCGTGGTTGTCATCAGCCTCATCACTCTCTTCCCAGGAGGAGCCTGAGCGCTGACTCTTGGTCCCCCAGGTCCCCCTGGAGCGCCCACCGGGGTTGTAGCCGGAGCTGAGCACAGCCCTGCCAGGTGGGCAGCCTCCGTCAGGGGGACACGCGCCTGCGTACGGTTAAAGCCACTGGAACACGCTCCTCCCTGGAGCTGGAGCAAGAGGTGCCCACTCAGTGGGTTCACGAAACCGCCCAACCACGGGGTCCATGCAGGGGCTGGAGTGCACCCTGCCCCCCTCCCTGCAGATGCCCCGTGCACCCTGCCCCCCTCCCTGCAGATGCCCCGTGCACCCTGCCCCCCTCCCTGCAGATGCCCCGTGCACCCTGCCCTCCTCCCTGCAGATGCCCCCTGCACCCTGCCCCCCTCCCTGCAGATGCCCCCTGCACCCTGCCCCGTCCTCCCTGCAGATGCCCCGTGCACCCTGCCCCCCTCCCTGCAGATGCCCCGCACCCTGCCCCCTCCTCCCTGCAGTTGCCCCGCACCCTGCCATGGCGATCCCAGGCCCTGTCTGTCATGCATTCATAGCAAGAACAATGGCCGCCTTGGAGGAGCCCTGTCATCAGTGAGAGGAAATGCTGTTTTCTGCCGCCTGTGAATTCAGCGTTTATGACTAAATGACTACTTAAATCTCAAGGCCCTGATCATTACCATTTGCTTCCTAAAAATAACTGTCTCTCTGTCCGCATTTAGAGCAGACGGGTCTGCCCCGGGAGGCACTGCCCCTGGGGGCTTGTGTGAGGGCTTCCGAGTCCTCGTCCCCTTAACCCCTTCCTGGCTGTGACCCGCCCCCGCCGCTCCTCCACGTGCATCTGGCCAACAGAGAACCTGGGGGCAGCCGAGGGCCGAGGGCCAGCTCCTTCGTGCCGGGCCCTCGCCGGACCCTGGGCCTCTGTGCAGCCTGGGCTCGGTGACTCTCGGGGCCCTGTGGGCGGGGCAGTCACCGAGGCCCCGGCCTGTGGTGGGGAGACCCCGAGGGGCCGGGAGCCTGATGTGCAGTCGTCCTGGGAGGGAACACACGTGCCCTGTTCCCCGCATCCTCCCAGCAGCGTGGGGGGTCGGGCAGCTCCTTTTCCAAGAAACGGCAAACGCTGACTCAGAGTGAGTGGCTCGTCCACCCCGCGTCTTCCTGCCGGGAGCCGCCCGGGCACGGAGGGTGAGGGTGGGGCCTCCCGGGAAGGACCCAGGGCCCTGGGACTGACCCAGCCTGGCAGGAAAGGGTGGGGGGCAGGGAACAGGCCAGGAGCTGATGCGTTTCCTCCAGCTGCAGCGGGCGGCAGGGGGCAGTCTCTGGGAGTGGCACCCCCAGCTCTCCCCGTGACTAACCAGGAGCACCCAAGAGCCGCTGACGTCGGGGACAGAGGACCAGGGCTGATGCAATGGACTGGGCTGATGCCTCAGGGCCGGCCAGAGTCCGGGCGTCTTCCCACAGGGACCCGGGTCGTGCACGGGGCTCTCGGTGGGGGCATTAACACCACCCTTTCTTCTCTCCCCTGGACCTTCACACGGCGGAGAGCCAGGCCTGGGGGGCTGAGGGGTCTCCCCACTTGCAGGCTGACTGGAGAGGCTACCCTGGGCTGGGGGATGTTGGCAGGAGACAGGACACTCCTGGGTCAGGACAGAGAATGATGATGACGGCGAAGCTTCACGCTGAGTCTGTCGGAATTTTCTGTGCCAGGTCCCCGGCCCCTCCTGCAGGCCATGCCGAGCACCAGGCGCCAAGGGCACATATGTGCTGCAAACGTGTGCCACAGGCGAGGACCCGGGTCCTTCATGGACACCTTGTCCTTGGCTGCCCGGGGACACACGTGCCTTCCAAGCTGCCGGCGCAACCGCTTCCTCAGCAGAAGGACCGCCCGTGCCTCTGCTCGCGGGACCAGCGGAACGAGGCCCACAGAGAGCGCGCTCCACCACCGAGCTGCCAGCTGGCCACCGCTCCACGTGGTACTGCACAGGCCGCAGTGACTCATGGAACAAGGCGAGCCACGTCCACACAGCCACTGCCGCATAGACGTGGCCACCAAGTCACGCTGGGAAGTGTGATCAACCGCCTGGAAAAGTAACCAAACCGCCCTTCAACGTGGACAAATGGCTGCGAGTTTCTACACCCTCCGCCTCGGAGGGAGGACAGGTAGGAAGCCAAACCGCCTGGTAGCAGTTCTCTGGGCTCCGGGTTTCTGAGTGAGTTCCACCATTCGCTTCTGCTTCTCGCATTTGATGTGCTGAGAACGTATGATGAAACGCAGTGCTTTGGGGGATCGGTAAGTGAGTGACTGTACGACAGTCCCTTTCTCGCACACGCACAGCACGGAGAGGCTGCGTGTACACGCGTCGGGCGGGCTCCGGCGCGCCCCCTCGCAGGCTGGTGGCCAGACCCCCGGGCGACTCTGAAGAAGCAGCCGCACAGACGCGTGGGGTGATCAGCGACGCCCCAGGCACTCGGAACGTCCTGACCTCTCACCTTTCCCCGCGGTCGGGTCGGTCGCTGAGACAGTCGCCGGAAGGAGGCCGAGGGCCGCCCTCGAACAGCCCGGCCGGGCGCCCACGTTCCCGGCGACGGGGACAGAAGCACCACCGGTCTAGCCGACGTTTTCCTTCAGTCCCAGGGCGCATCGTCCAGTTGCCGACAGCAGTTTTCACTAATCACAAGGCCGTTGGCCCCGATTTGGAAGAAATTGCCCTCAAAATAGAAGGGGGTAAAGCCTAGGAATATTAACAAGTGATGGAAATGCCCCCAGAGCTCAAGATGACCCGTAACCGCCATGTCATCTCTACGAGAAGTTTGATAAAGGAGAGGAAAGGAAAGAAGGCAGGAGGGAGAGGGGCCGAGGAGGGCCCACCTTCCCCTTAAAACTCGAAACCCCGCTCCCCGCCTTCCTCTGCCAACACCGCCCTGCCCTGCCCGGCTCCCACCTTTCCCGGTTCATCAGGCCGGGAAGTTGCCTCAAAAGCAGCAAATTGTAGGGAATGTGGTCCTTGCTGCTCAGAAAATGAAATGAGCTTGTTTACCGGCCACAAAAAGAAGTGAAATTCAAGTCGCATGTCGAGGACACTTGGCTCCTAGCGGCCGAGAGAAGACGGTGTCACGGATGAGGATGTTGTGAAATGAAGAAGACGCATTTCCACCAAAATCTGGGGGGAAGGATGCCTGGTGCGGGAGAGGAAGGGGGAGATGGCGGGTACCAGACGCCCATCTGTCAAGGGCCGCGCTGACCCAGGGAGCACGCTCCCGCCCTTTGCCTGTTTCCAGTTCAATAAACAAGAGCGTGAACCACAAAAATCTTGGTCCCGTGGCCCTTGGCTCTGGGGGAGGGGTATGGGGGAGGGACACAGGAGCCTGGCCTGCTGGCCTGGGAGGGCGCAGCCTCGGGACCCCAGCCAAGGAGGATGTGGGCGGCCGGGGACAGGGAGGGAGGCCCAGGCAGGGTCCTCCGAGAGGAAGTGGCACCGGCTCAGGGCGTCGCTTGAGCTCCCACGCCCTGCGAGCTTTGTCTCCCCCAGGGCTCACGTGCCCCGGGCCAGCAGACCAGGACGGAGTCGGGAGACACCCATCCCGGGCACAGCCCCGCCCGGGATGCGGACGGCCCGGTGGCTGAGACACAAGGGCCAGGACTCAGGAGGGAAGGACAGTAAGGGAAGGTGGGGGTGATAGTAACTGCGGAACGCTAGGCAACTGCTCCGATAGCCAACGTGTGGTGGGACTTGACTGGTAAAAGTCAGTACTGCGTCTTTGGTGTTTCGGCTCAGCCGGGACACAGCCTTCAGTCTCAGGGGGGAGGGGGAGTGCTCCAAAGCCAGAGGGGAGCTGGCTCTATGGACAGAAGTCCCCATCCCTGGTCTCTGACGTCTGTCCTCGTGCACACGAGGACTCCACACCCTCACAGTTCGATTGGTCCACAGCACTGTCCTGAATCGGACGGGGAAAGCTCAGTCCTGTTGGTTGAAATGGGATTCCAGGAAACCCTCCGAAGGGCTGGCTCAGGCGCAGGAACCGGCAGGCAGCTCAGTGCAGGCTCCTCCGGGTGTGGGGTTTGCAGGGGAGGCCCCTGTGCAGAAATGGCTGCTAGACTGTTGTTTTAAATTATTATTTGAGGACAGTTAGCCATCAGGAACCCTTCTTAATAGGTGTCTTTTTTTCTCTCGGGGTTCATATGCCTGATTTACCCCCACACCTGACAGGTCAGTGTGTGTGTGCATGTGTGCACTGTGTGCACATGTGTGTGCACATGCATGTGTGTGTGCCTGTGCCTGTGTACGTGTGTGTGTGTGTGTGTGTGTGTGTGTGTGTGTGTGTGTATGCGCCTACCTTCCGGCTCAGCCCAGGGTCTGTGTCATCAACCCCAACCAGCTTTCTCAGGAGTGGTGAGGACGGGGGCGGGGGGGGGGCGGTGGAGCAGAGGAGGGGAAGGTCGTCCCCGCACAGGAGCTTCTGCTCGCTGCTCCACACGCTGGGCGGGGTGCCAGCCCTTCGCACCAGAGCCCTGGGCCCCTGCCAGCCCGGCTGGCTCCCTCTGGGTGCGACAGAACGTGCTGCTCGCAGCGCCCGCCCCACCGGCAGCTGGGCTGCTCGCCCGGCCTGCAGACACACAGCCGTGCTCACCGCGGCCGCATACGCACGCAGGGAAGGGCCGCTGGGTCAGGTCCCCTGTGAGAGAGGGGACTTCATAGACAGGAGGCTGGGATCTCCGGGCGGAGGCCCATCTGGGTCCCAGCCGGCACGTGGCGGCATTTCCATTCCGGCCTAAAGGGTGAGGGACATTCTGTTCTCGCTCCAGCTGCCGGGAGGGACCAGGAGAGGGGAGGAGGGACCAGGTGGACAGAGGCCCGGGCCGTCCCCCTAGCCTTTCTCAGAACAGTCTTGAGACCACTGTGCAGGTGTGACTGCCGCCCCCCAAATGAAGTGACCCCCAAGTGTGACAAACTGTCCTCCCAGAGAAAGGGGACGCTCCAGGGACAGTGCCGCCAGCACACAGGCTGCTGCGGGGTGACCCAGGCTGCTGCGGGGTGACCCAGGCTGCTGCGGGGTGACCCAGGCTGCTGCGGGGTGACCCAGGCTGCTGCGGGGTGACAGGGCAGCCGAGCCGCGTGGGGCACAGGCGCTGGGTCACGGCTCTGAGACTCGCGCCCCCTCCAGTCTGCAGCTGGGCGTGTTCTCCAGGAGCCTGGTTCCCCACCTCCCAGCAAACTGGTTTCCTCCCACTGCCCAGTAGCAGCTGAGAGCAAAGGACAGTTCTCCGCGGGCGTGTCTGGCCCTGCAGCTGCCCTGTGACCCAGGGCCGCCCCCCCCCCCCCCGCCCGCCCCCGGGCCTCAGCTCTGCTGTAAACCCAAACACTCAAACATGGTCACTCTGGTGGGTCCGGCTCAGGTACGAGGAGAAGGCACCTCGTGGATGTGGCTCCTGATGGGACGCCTCATTGACCCAGCCCAGCTGGGGACCCCGGGGGTGGGCCCTGCCATCCACTGAGTTCAGCTGGGGCCCTTGGCCCTCGCTCCCCAATGCGAGGAGCGGGGGGTCCCACAGCGAGTCCCGGTGACTGTCCGTGGGCCACCTGAGGTGTCCTGAGGAGGTGAGGACTCGGGGCGCCCGGGGTGCAGGGAGGAGAGGCAGGGAAGGCCCACCCCCACAGGGCACTCAGGGGCAGCCCAGCAGGGGAGGCTGGGGCCTGGGCTGAGACGACCTCTGGTGCCGTGTCCACGCGGGCCAGGCTCCTGGCACGGCTGCTGGCTTCAGGCCTGAGGTCCTGGCTCCTGGACCAACGGGGCAATGCTCACAGCACCCTCCGCCGGGCCGCCGCCCAGAGCCAGGTCTGGCGCTCAAGGCGGGGCCCCCAGGTGAAATTTCCGAAGCCTCAGGGGGCAGTGACCTGAAGCCGGCGGTGTAACCTTCCCACCCCCTCCTCGCTCAGGTCCTTTCTCAAGCTGCAGGAATTTTATTTGCGTAGTTCTAAATGTTGGTGACAAGGAGGCTTCCCAATTCTATAAGGTGCAGGCACTTCAACACCTGGCCCTGCCCCTGCCTTTTAGGTAGAAAATCACCTGGAGCTGTTGCCTTCCGTTACCTGCAGCCCGTCATTCGAACCTTAGCCCAGAACAGACGTGAAACGTGGTTTTCATCTCTGTGTTCATTTTGAATCACTTGCAGGAGCTACTGGGTGCTGAGTCCAGGGGGACTCTGAGGCGGCCTTGATCGGCGCCGTCCGCCTTGGACCCGGGAGGGGAGGCAGGCCTCCGTGCCAGGGACGTGGTCCAGGTGGGACTCTGTGTGGCTCTGTTGCATTCCATAGACGAGGAGCTGGCAAGTTTTTGTCTGTAAAGGGCCTGAGAGGAAATGCGTTAGGTTTCGCAAGCCGTCCAGTCTGCTCAGCTCTGTGGGTCTGGCGGAAACGGCGTGGACCAGGGCGTGTGTTCCAGTAACTTCTATCGAGGGCAGCAGCCTGCGGGACCACCGTGGTGACGGGCCGTGGGGACGGCGCCTGCCCAGGAGGATGTCCACGCACACAAGGCGGAGATGTCGCCTGTGTCTCAGCCAGAACGTTCCAGAGGGAATCACTCAGGTCTGTCTCCTTGTGTGTGGGAGGCTAACGGGCCGGCGAGGCTGTGGCTGGGTCCGTACGTAGGTTTTTTGCAGGAAGCGTCTGTCAGGGTTTCGTTCAAGAAAGACGCGTCCTTCTAACACCTGCAGGTGGTGACTGCCTCGCAGGGAGCCCGAGACCGGGAAACGGGCCCAAACCTCAGGCAGCTCTCTCGCCCTCACAGGCCCACTGGAGCTGAAAATAGACGCCGTGTCAGTGCACGCCGGCGGGAAAATAACTCAATTCCACCGAAATCCAATTTCCAAACTGCATCTGGCGGCCTGGTGCTGGGTGACGGCGTCATTGCGCCCGTGGCGACTGCAGCTGCCAGGCTGGCGGGTGGAGCCGCGTCACCAGCGACGGCGCTTAGCAGGGACGTTACCTCCCACCTCCAGGGCCCCGGCTCCCCTTGGTGTGGCCTCGAGCCCACAGTGGCCGAGGGACAGACCGGGAGGAGTCTCCAGTCCTGGCTCATGGAAAAGGAGAGGGGACTCCCAACGCCCACGCGGTGGGGATCCCCACTGTTCCCCGTCTGTTCTCGGCGCTTCGCCCATGCTGTCCCGGGCGGCGGCTATGGCAGGAGGACCCCCAGGGCCAGAGCTCTGGGGAACGGGACCTTCCTTCCTGACTCCAGGGCCGAGTCCCAGGAGGCCCGTGGACCCCCTGCTCAGTCCTCTGGGCACTCGGTCCCAGGCTGGCCCATGTGGGGGTGCCCATGGGATGGGTCCACAGCATTTGAGAAGCTGGAAAACCGAGCTGGCGTTAGAACCACAACCCCCGGGGGCAGGCGAGGACTTACAGCTTCAGTCCAGCCAGACTGACCTGCTGACTTGAGGGCCCGTTTCCCAGAGGCTTCAGCGATGTCCAGAGCAAGCAGGTCAGACTCGCGCCCGCGGCCACAGCCCGTTCGCACGCGTGCTCTGAGTCTCCTGGCCTAACCGTTCAAGCCTGGGATGTGATTTCTACAATCACGTGGCACAGGAGGAGCCAGGGAAGTCACACCTTCCAGAGGAAGGACAGTCACGGACCCGATGTCGCCACCTGAGGCAGGAACCTGACCCGAGAGAGGCCCGTCCCGGGTCAGACGCACTCCACGGCCCGGAGCAGGACTGGAGCTGACACGTGCGTGCTCGGCCTGTCGGTGTCAGACTAGAACCCAGGGGCACGGCCAGAACACGAAAACCTCCAAACCTGTGAACTCCAGCAAAATGCTCCTAAATAATCCTCAGGTCAAGGAGGAAGGCTCAGCGGAAATGAGGAAATACTTAGAAATGAGAAAGTACTAGAAAATGTATAAAAGTGAAAATACGAAATATCAAAATTTGCTGGAGGGGCAAGTATAGCATTAGGTGTTGGATTATAAGAGAAAAAGAACTCCAGACCCACGAGGAAGCGTCAGAGTAACATGTTAGAAAAACCAGAGCAAACAAACCCCTGGGAGAGCAGAAATGAAGGTGAAAACAAGGCACGCCGGCAGGGACGGAGAGGGGGCGTCGGCCGAGCCGCAGGCATCGAGTGGCCACGCGGAGACCTGTGCAGCCAGGCCCAGAAACTTCCACTGGCAAATTCTACCAAAATTTTTTTTAAATATGTCTTCCAAGTATCTCCCAGAAAACAGACGAGGAGGAACGTGTCCGCTCCTTCCATGAGGCCGCAGCACCCCGACACCGAAACCGGTGAAATGAGAAAAGTGGGGGTCAGTCTTGCTCACGAACCCCGCTCCGAACTTCACCACCAGCAGCGCATGAGTCAGCCACAGGCGGGCGGGCGGGACAGGCTTACAGCTGTGAGCATGCAAAACACGGTTTGTCCTGGGTTACAATTCATGGACCGTTGTATTATTCATGTTACGACTGTAAGCCTACTTTGGCCCACCCCCGTGTACGGCATGGGATTCTTTTACATTTTTTTAAATCTTCACCCGAGGATATTTTCCATTGATTTTAAGAGAGAGGGAAAGACAGAGAGAAACACTGATGTGAGAGAAACACATCGATTGGTTGCCTCCTGCACGCGCCCCAACCAGGGCCCAGGCCAGGGAGGAGCCTGCAACCGAGGTCCGTGCCCTTGACCTGAATCGAACACGGGACCCTTCAGTCCGCAGGCCGGCGCTCTATCCACTGAGCCACACCAGCCAGAGCACATTATTTTTTTTTTAATTCTCACCCCAGGATATTTTTTCCATTGATCTTTAGAGAGAGTGAAGGGGAGGAAGGGAGAGAGAGAGAGAGAGAGAGAGAGAGAGAAAGAGAGAGAGAAAGAGAGAGAGAGAGAAACATCAATGTGAGAGAGACACGTCCATTGGTTGCCTCCTGCACATGCCTGACAGGGCCGGGAATTGAACCTGAGACCCTTGGGTCTGAGGGCCGAAGCTCTAACCATTGAGCCACCGGCCAGGGCTACAACCACATGTAAAGCTTCCACCCAACACTGGCCCTGCAGCGCGTGTCCACTCCCTCCACGCGAGGCTGCCCTGGAAGCTGCAGACGGGGCAGCCACGGGCACGCCGATGGACAGGCAATAAGGTCCCTTTTCAGAGATGACATCACCGTCTGCATAGAAAACCTTGAAAATACACCCAAAGCCCTCCTGTGCGCTCAGCACGTCTGTGAGGTGCAGGTCCGTACACAAGAACCAGTCCCAACCAGAGCAGCAATCAGTAACGCCACTGGAGTGAAGACAGACTGCCCTGGAGAGCACCCCAGGAGATATCCGCTGTAAACCTAACAGAGTGTGAAACGCTGCAAAGTGCAAACAGGCCGTCAGTCACCCCGAGAAGCTTCACGTGTGCACACGTCGATGCAGCGTTAGTGAAACTCCTGGCGGGTTGCTGTGTCTTTAGAGAAGTTGACTTTAAATGTATAGGAAAGAGCGAAATCGCGCAGACAGCGGTTTGGAGAAAGAGGCCTAGAGCTGCAGGGCTCTCGCCCCGGGGTTCGCGCTGTGGGAGCTCAGGCAGCAGGGACGCCCGCCGCCCCGCCCAGGTGGGCAGTGGCTCTGACGCGGGTTCAGACACCTCCACGCAGGAAGGAAACTCTCGACCCCAAACCCCCAATCCACAGAGAACTGGTCCATCAGACTTCCTGAAATGGAGAACTTTCGTTCTGTCAAAAGCACCGTGAGGACAACGAAAAGACGAGCCAGGGGATGGCCGACATATTTACAGGTCACATTCCCAGGGAAGAGCGTGCTGCCTGTGAAGACAGAGCACTCCGAGCTCAGCGGCGAGGAGACCAGCAGCCCGGGGAAAAGGGGCCGAATTCCTGGCGACACCTCCCGCAGCCGCAGCCGTTGTCAGGACGGAGCGAGCAGGTGGAGAGATATTTATATCCTCCCGAGAGGTGCAGACGGAGCGCGTGGCATCCGACGGCACACCTGTTCGTTTTAAATAAAACCACGCGCACGTTCCCGGTGGATGCGCGGGGAGCGGCCTCTGGACGTCAGCGGGTTCTTCCAGGGCTGAGCGCCTGTCCTTGACCCGGCGTCCCACACCTTGGTCCTCACCGCGGGGAAACGAAGACTTCCCCCTCCACCCCAAACCTGCGAGTGAATACCTGCAGCGGTTGTGCTTACACTTGGCGAAGACCGGAGACAACGCCAGTGCCCCCACGGCGACGGATAGGCGCTGCGGCCGCCCCCACGGCGATGGATAGGTGCTATGGTCGCCCCCACGGCGATGGATAGGCACTGTGGATGCCCCCACGGCGATGGATAGGCACTGTGGACGTCCCCACGGCGATGGATAGGCACTGTGGACGCCCCCACGGCGACGGAGAGGCGCTGTGGCCGCCCCCACGGCGATGGAGAGGCGCTGTGGACGCCCCCACGGCGATGGATAGGCGCTGTGGCCGCCCCCACGGCGATGGATAGGCGCTGCGGCCGCCCCCACGGCGATGGATAGGTGCTATGGTCGCCCCCACGGCGATGGATAGGCACTGTGGATGCCCCCACGGCGATGGATAGGCACTGTGGACGTCCCCACAGCAACAGAGAGGTGCTGCGGCCGCCCCCACAGCGATGGAGAGGCGCTGTGGCCGCCCCCACGGCGACAGAGAGGCGCTGTGGAATGGAGGCAGCCGGATGGGAAGCTCGCCCACCCACACACACTGACAGGATACGAGAGAGAGCGTGGGCGGTGCCGGGGCGCTGGGGACGTGGGTGGGGCTGCGGGGGCCCGGCCGGGGGCTGGAGGTGTGAGGTGCTGTGTCCTGACTGAAGGTTACATCTCCACGTGCGTGAGCATCCATAGAACCGCGCATCTTCGCAAGGCCAGGCGTGTGGTCCGACCTCAAGCGACACGCATCTGTGCTGTGCCGCCCGTGTGTCCAGGCGAGAATTAGGGCCCGGACTAGGGAGCTGGGTGGTGGCTTCACAGGGGGAGGCCGGCAGGGCTGGGTGCTGGGCGCAGGCCCGGGTCCCGAGAGCTCTACCCAGAGGGCAGGCGCCTGTGGGGTTCCCCAGGCTCAGCCCCCTGACCCCGGGTTGACAGGCGGCAGCTGCCTGCGTCTGTGGGAGGGAAGCAGGGGCAGGTCAGGACCCTGGAAACCCCCGGGGCCCGCAGCCGGGAGGGGCCCTGGGTGCCAAGGGCACCTCCTTCTGGATTGTCGGGTGAGGGAACATGGGGTTCGCCTGACAGGACTGTCCTCTGGGGTCCATGGAAGTGGCCGCTGCAGCCAAGAGCAAGGCCTGTCAGCGATGGCACCTCCATCGCTACCGTTAGAAGCAGCTCTGCTTCCCACGTGGCGAGTTCCCACGAGGCCGCGGGGCTGCTGTGCACATGGTTAGCTCCGACGTGGGGATTTTTAGCTCCGACTGGAACCCCAGTCTCCCCTAACTCACGGGGTGCCCCTTTCCTGCTGTGGCTGGAGCTGGGCTGTCCCCTGCAGAGGAGAGGGTGGTCCTGAGGGCAGGTCCAGAGCCACACCCCGTGCCACACCCAGGGCCACGCCCCAGGGCCACGTGGGTCTGCGCGGTAGGCTAAGCTGCAGGTGGACCATGCGTGTGGGTTTGAGCAGAGACACAGTGTAGCTACTGGGTCCCCCCCCCCCCCCCCGCCCCTGCCAGCCTCCGGCCGCACCTCACCCAGGACTCAGCTCCCGTCTGGGCCTCAGAGGGCGGGGGGCACAGTGTGTGGCTCCGCCCACCACCCAGCCTGTTGCCTCTCTCCTCGCTTCCCCTCAGTGCAGACCTGAGCCCGTGTCGACGGAGTCAGGGCTCCTGCAGGGGAATCTCCGGCCGTCCGGCCGCCAGAAGAGCGGGCGTGTGGGGAGAGGGGGCAGGGCAGCAGCTGTTGGATGAAGAGGAAACTCTGCAATAAATACACCACAGAACTCCAGAATGTTCCGTGACGTCATCCGCATAATCCCCGGGTGCAGGGAGCCAGGCCGAGGCGGCCCGGCCGGGCGGCCGGTGGTGGTGCCGGTTCGTGCGCTCGGGGCGGAGACGGGACAGGCTGCCGGGACCGCCTGCACAGGCGCTTCCTGGGGCCGCCGCGTCCCTGGGTCTGGGGCACTGGCAGGCGGTTGTGCTGAGCGAGGGGCACAGATGGAAAGACAGACGGACAGACAGCCTCCCAGCAGCACGGGCGCCTGGGCTTCCACGTGGCCCTTGGACAATCCAGCTTTCTTCCGATGGGCCCCGAGTTGTGAAACTAGTTTGTTTTGTTTTTAAATAAAAATGTTTGTATCTTTTTCTTTAAAACTTCTCAGGGATGCCCTCCCCTCGGGAGTGGGCTGCCTGATTCCCCGGGGAGGTCACCGGGCAAGGTCACAGGAGCCGGGAGGGTGATGGTGCCCAGGGCGGTGACGGTCGGTCGGTCGGAAGCTCTGAGCCGGGTGCTGAGGAGAGGCCCCGGGGGGGGGGGGGGGGGGGGGCGCTGGGGTTAGAAATCGGGAGGAGAGAGGGGAGCGCCCGAGGAGGGATCCTCGGGGCCTGGCACGTGTTTGTCCCGTAGCTCCCGTCACTGGGGCGGAAGCCGAGGGGAGCAGGCACGCCCGCCTCCCCTGAGCCCACGCTGGTCCCGACCCAGCCCCGTGCCGGCCCTGCCCCCGTGGCCCCGAACGGAAGTCGGGTTCGCCTCCTGCTCGGCAAGGCCACTGCGGGAGCTCGTTTTCCAGGTGAGAAACAGGGACCTTCACTTGCCTGAACTGTAGGTAAGAACGTAAACATAAAAATAGACGAGGTTGGCCCTCTCGTCGACACCCCTTAATCTGCCCCCCAGGGAGCCGCTGGGTGGTCATGGGGGTGAGACCTCTGCACCTTTGGAGCAGGGGCACCAGCTTGGTCCTCAGGCACTGGTGGTCCTTGAGTCTCCCCAGATACAGTGTGGCCCAGCGGGCAGCGACAGGGGTGCTGACCAGGCCCAGGGGCAGGGACAGGGGTGCTGACCAGGCCCAGGGGGCAGGGACAGGGGTGCTGACCAGGCCCAGGGGACAGGGACGGGGTGCTGACCAGGCCCAGGGGCAGGGACAGGGGTGCTGACCAGGCCCAGGGACAGGGGTGCTGACCAGGCCCAGCGGACAGGGATGGGGTGCTGACCAGGCCCAGGGGCAGGGACAGGGGTGCTGACCAGGCCCAGGGGCAGGGACAGGGGTGCTGACCAGGCCCAGGGGACAGGGACAGGGGTGCTGACCAGGCCCAGGGGACAGGGATGGGGTGCTGACCAGGCCCAGGGGACAGGGATGGGGTGCTGACCAGGCCCAGGGGCAGGGACAGGGGTGCTGACCAGGCCCAGGGGCAGGGACAGGGGTGCTGACCAGGCCCAGGGGACAGGGATGGGGTGCTGACCAGGCCCAGGGGCAGGGACGGGGTGCTGACCAGGCCCATGGGACAGGGACAGGGGTGCTGACCAGGCCCAGGGGCAGGGACAGGGGTGCTGACCAGGCCCAGGGGACAGGGACAGGGGTGCTGACCAGGCCCAGGTGCAGGGACAGGGGTGCTGACCAGGCCCAGGGGCAGGGACAGGGGTGCTGACCAGGCCCAGGGGCAGGGACAGGGGTGCTGACCAGGCCCAGCGGACAGGGACAGGGTGCTGACCAGGCCCAGGGGCAGGGACAGGGTGCTGACCAGGCCCAGGGGCAGGGACAGGGGTGCTGACCAGGCCCAGGGGCAGGAACAGGGGTGCTGACCAGGCCCAGGGGCAGGGACAGGGGTGCTGACCAGGCCCAGGGGCAGGGACAGGGGTGCTGACTGACGGTGCACAAGGAGCCCAGCCAGGCGTGGCCGCTGGTCACAGGCCACTAACCGAAAGCTAACAACACACAGACCAGGCTGTGGCCCAGGCCAGGCCTCATCAGAGAGAAGTCACCTCCTCAGGGTCAAACTCAGGGCTGTGTGCAGCCCAAGTACCCCCACTGTGCCCTGGCCTCCCGGTGCCCGGGTGTGGGCCCAGCTCCGCCCTCGGCCTGGCCTCCTGCTCACTCTGTCCACTCCAGAGCCCTCAGCCACGGCTCCCGGCGAGCTGGGCACGGCTCCGACTGTGACTGGACCCTGCTGTGTTTCTCTCGGCTGCTCACCGTTAGGAAAGGAAAGGGCTCGGGCCGAACCCAGTCTCTGCTCTTGTCATCCAGCGAGGACCAGCGGCTCCGCTCCGAGGGGCCTGGGCCCGGCAGCCGGCCTCAGCCAGAACCCCAGGAAGAACCCTCTCCGCCTGGGGAAGGCCGGCCACGGGGTCTCCTCGAGGGGCCGGCCATGGGGTCTCCGTGGGAGGCTTGGCTTCTGGGCCTTCCTAACCATCCCCAGAAGCTCAGGCCTTTGAGGTGGTATCTCCCCAGCTGGACCCCCGGCATTGCCCAGGCTGCATCTGCACAAACATCCCCAAGCAGCCCCTGGCCCTGGTCTCTGCGCCCCTCCCTGTCTGTCCAGGGTCCTCCAGGGCCGGGCCCCCCGTTCACTCATTAATCCACAACCAAACCCCAGAAAGAAGGAAGCTGGCGGGGGGCGGGGGTGCCGGGGGAACGCTGGACGCCCACATTGGCTGGTTGTGGGACTCACACACCTCAGGGCCTCGTCCCCTTAGCTGTGCCCTAGGACAGGCCAGGGCATAGGAAACCTCCCAGGGCCTCTCCGCTGGCGCCCTCCTGCCCGCTGACCTGATGGACAAGCTCTGGTGGCCCCGCCCCCGCCCCGGCACAGGTGCCCCAGGAGAAGGTGGCAGGACCTTGAGAGCAAACCTCCGAGAAGGTGGATGTCCTGGGCGGGACCGTGCTGAGCAAGGCCGAGGCACTTCCTCAAGACCGCCTGCCACGCACGAGCTGCTCAGACACAAGGCACTTCCGGGCTCTGCCCTGCACAGACGGGTGTTGGAACAAGCCTCCTTGACTTGGGAAAAGGCAGGATTGTTTTCAAAATTAAACTCAGGCCACTCTCCAAGACGTAGAAGCAAAAGCAGTAAGAATGGGAGTGAGTCCCCCAAACCATTTCATAATGTGTTCCCCGCCTGGATGTCCAGAAACCTCACACACAGAACAACTGCTGGGGAGACCAGAACAGACCAGAACTGTTTGGGGGCGAGGGTGGGGTGCAGCTGGAACATCGCTGGACCGCCTGCCCCTCTAACCCGGCTGCTGTTGAGCTCATTAAGTCGGAAACGCCTGGGCCTGCACCCCCTCGGAGCAGCGAGAGCGGGCAGGGCGGGGGCGCCGTGGGCAGCTCTGCTGTCACCTGCTCTGCAATCAGGAAGCCTGCCCAGGCCCGCGGCAGCCCCTCCCACCCCCTCAGCACTGTGGGTTCTTCATTAATTAACGATGATTGAGCATCAGGCCTGAGCCGTTTGTTTCCAGATCCCCGTTTGCTTGGAACAGTAAGTGATGCTTAACCTTCGTTAGCAGCGCCAGGCGGAGAGGCGTCTGCGGGCCGCGCTCCCATCGCCCGCCGCCCTCCAGCAGGTGCAGCGCCCCCCCACCCCCGCCCCGTTTTGCTGTTTTCCTGTCAGCGTCCCTCCAGGAGGCCTGTCAGAGGCTGCTCCCAGCACCCAGCCACGGGCCATGCAGGGCCGTCTCCCACCCACTGAGGCCCTCACTCCTCCTCCCCCTGCAGCCCCCGCAGGTCCAGGGCCCGGCCTGTGCCGGCTCCAGCCCCTCAGGGAGGAGGCCACCGTGAGCGGATGAAGGCATGGAGGGCAGGGGAAGGATGTCAGGCACAATGTTCGCTAACTCTACACGGATCCTCAGTAAAGAAGAGGGACTTGCTCCCGGGACCATCCTCAGCTAATGGCAGCGGTAGCCCCGGCTGATGGGCACTCCCTGCGGCAACATTGTACCCTAACGGGAGCAGACGGCCTGTGACGGTAACTCTGTAGCGTGACGATAGCTACAATGTGATGGCGACACTGTAACATGGTGGCAAGTCTGCATCAGTATCTCCGTCCCCTGAACCTCCCCAGTGGAGTGGGTTGGGGATGTTTCCGGGCCGTGCGAGTGTGACCCATCCCGACAAGGACACAGAGAGGACGTGGGGAGACGAGCATCGCCTGGCGCACCTGGCACAGCGAGGCCTCACCATCTGGCGACAAATCCAAGTGAAGCCGGGACCTCAGGGGAGGTCACACCTGCCTCCGACAGAACCAGACCCTCCTCGCCCGTCTCGGGGTCACAGGCCTCCCCTCTGATGGGATCCCCATGGGTGACCCTGGGTCTTTCTGCTTCGCCCACTCATTTCCAGTTTGTGTTTCTTCGAAGGGCAGCCGTGAGCCGTTAGTTTTCCCTCAGCCTCTGGCCCTGGTCCTCCCCCCGGCAGATGGAAAGCAGTGTTTCAGCAGCGTGACCTGGTCAAGTCTCTCCAAGGCCGTCCACTCCGTGTCCTAAAGGACCAGCTCTCTCTTTCCAGTGAGACTGCAGGAGTGCGCCCACCCGAGGACATCACTCAAGGAACTTGGTCCAACAGCCACACGCAGGTTCGGGGACAAACACCCCTTCTGGTCACAGGCAGGTCGGCCGGGAAGCGGCGTGACGGGCAGCTGCGGCCAGGAGCTCAGCCGCCGGGGCTGCCCTGAGGGTGTGATGCTCACTGACCATCGCGAGGGGGACGGACCAGCCATGTGGGCAGCGGTCAGAATACTGTGGGCATCTTCGCAGGCAAAACAGCACGTTTTGTGCCCTGACTGGTGTGGCTCAGTGGATGGCGTGTCGGCCTGCGGACGGAAGGGTCCCAGGTTCGATTCTGGTCAAGGGCACATGCTGGGTTGTGGGCTCGATCCCCAGTGGCGGGTGTGCAGGAGGCAGCCGATCCATGAGTCTCATCATTAATGTTTCTATCTCTCTCTCTTCCTCCCTGAAATCAATAAAAATATATATAGTTTTTAAAACCAGCACATTTTGTGACGAAAACCATTCGGCCCAGGTCGCTTCTGTGCAGGGAAGTCAGGTGAGCATTGCATTCCCAGGCAGCCTCACCCCAGGGCCCGCCAGGCACACGTCACGTTCCTGCGGCTCCGTCCCCGGGCGGGGACCTGCCACGCGAAGGTCAGCTCCGGGGCCACGGATGCAAGGCGGCTCGCGTGGCGGCGGAGACGTGGGCCAGGCCCTGCCTGAGCCTGCCCGACGGCCTTGGCGAGCTGGGCGTTGTGAGCGGCAGGAGAGCCGGCATCCGGGAAAGGCCTGCCGTCCGGCTGAGCAAACCACAGATTCGGCGCAGAGGGTGTGTTTACATTACCAAGCAGTGATTAATGGTCGGAGACTTCGGGGCTTCCCTAAACGTGGAAAACACGCCGGAAGCTTCCAGCTTTCTAAATCCCTCAAGAGAATTCCCATGTTTGATATTTACTTTATTTGGGGGATTTTTTTAAAACTGAAAAACCTGTTTTCATTTCAACCATTATGTGTATACGTGTGTGTGCTGTATGCATCATATCTTATTGTGTGTGATTAAACGTGAACAAAGAACTCTCCTTCAGACATAACATGTGGTCAGTGACACGGGGTCCCGCCAGCCTCGCTGAGGATCGCTCCTCTGTGTCGGCCCCGCCTTCCCCCTGCGCGTCCTCCCTGAGGAGACCAGAGGCCCGAGTCCCCGACAGCGGGAGCAGGACTCCTCGCCGCCCCTACAGCCCTGAGACCAGACCAGCAGGCCTCTGAGGACCTCAGTCTATGGGGGGCTCCCCCCCAGAGCCAAGTGGAGGGCCAGTCACCATCCTAAGAGCGTCTGCAGGACACAGCACAGCTGCCCTTCCGGCCGCGTCTCCCCGGTCCCCGCACCCAGGCTCCGAGGCCGGAGCTCCGAAGTGGAGACCACGTTCCAGGACAGGCCGTGCTCCTGCCGGGTCCCGGGGCAGGTGTGGGGTGCAGGGGCCTGGAGCCCCTGGCCTCTGGCACTGGGACAAGGTCGGTCTGCCGGCCTCTCCTGCGGGAAGGGGGTTTGGGTTTGGAATTTGGGGATTTTGCGGAACCACTGTCGGTGATCTCCCTGCACCAGGGCTCAGTGGGAGACGCGCGAGGCACTGCGCAGCCTGGTGCATTCTGGGACCTGCTCCGAGGTGGGACACGAGAGGCCCCCAGTCCACCGCACGGGGGGACCGCCTCCCGAGGAGCAGGGGCCCTGGACTGTCCGGAGGGTCCTCGTTAGCCCCCCGCCGAGAGCAGCCCAGCAGCAAGCAGCCCCTCTGCCCGGCCCTGCCCCGGCTCAGTCTCCCGCAGATTAATTCCCCAAATTGACAAATTCCAGGCCGGGTGCCGGGGTCACTCAGTCACACTGGGTTCTGGTCAGTGTCACCCAGGGCTCTGCCCCGGGCGGGGGGAGGGGGGAGGTGGCCAAACACCAGCAGGTGTGACTCGGCCCGAGCAGGCGTGCAGGGAGAACGCGCCAGCGACACAACAGCACAGCTCGGCCGGCGGCCCCCAGGGCTCCCCGTGTGCCGGGACTTGGGTGCACCGATTGGTAAGAAGAGCAAACCCACAGGGCTTCTAACTGAGCACTTTGTGCACAGAACTGTGCTGACGAGCGTGTGAGCGATGAAGAGGGAGGCGGGGCCCCACGTGAACTGACCCAGAGCAGTGCCAGTACCAGGGGCCAGGAGCGGGAGGGCCAGGCGGGCAGCCTGGGGCGCCAGGAGGGCAGGGCCTGTGGCAGGAGCCCTGGGCGGCTCTGCAGACCTGTCCGGGCAGGAAGGCCGCAGAGCCCAGAGCAGGGGCCACTCCTCCGCCGTGCAGCCGCGGCCCCCGCTCTTGCCAGAGGAACACACACGGACAAGCAAGGCTGATGTCAGCCCTGCACACGGGGAAGGCGGCAGCTGGGTCCTCGTCCTGCTCACTCCTTTGTCTATTTGAGCAGCCACCTGCCCTGACCTCGGTGCACGGGACAGGGGGCACCATGGGCTACAGTGGCTGGGGTGTGGGGAGGCTGGGGTGGGGGCGGGGTGTGGGGAGGCTGGGGTGGGAGGCTGGGGTGTGGGGAGGCTGGGGTGGGAGGCTGGGGTGTGGGGAGGCTGGGGTGGGGGGCTGGGGTGGGAGGCTGGGGTGTGAGGAGGCTGGGGTGGGGGGCTGGGGTGGGAGGCTGGGGTGTGGGGAGACTGGGGTGGGGGCTGGGGTGGGGGGCTGGCTGGGGGGGGGCTGGGGTGGGAGGCTGGAGTGTGGGGAGGCTGGGGTGTGGGCTGGGGTGTGGGGGGCTGGGGTGTGGGGAGGCTGGGTCTGAAGCGATCCTGGACACGGGGATGTGGGAGGTGCCCAGGGCATGAAGGTGCCGCCATGCGGGGCGGGGCACAGGCACTCCCTCAGGGGTAATGACTCCAGGTCCCTGGGCATTTATGCCCCTGACACCGTACAAGCACGTGAAGTATTACGGTGGTTTAATACGATCCTCATGACACCCCTGAAGGCACTGGTGTCACCCCAACCACCGGTCACCCGGAGGCCAGGAGCCAGGGCCTCGCTCAAGGTGAGCGGCTTTCCTTGACCCGAGCCCCCGGCTGCGCCGTCTCCCCAGACGCCTGGCGCTGACCTCCAGTAACAACCTGTGCAAGCTCGCATCCTGGCGACTCCGGCCCCACAGGGAACTGTAGTTTTGCCTGATCTCATGTCTAACTGTGGCCCATGACGGTGCATATACATGTGTGTAATTACATCCATGTGCACGTACGTGCATACGCATGTGTATTTATCCTGGGTAGGTCATAAAATGTGCCTCTCAGGCAGCAAAGAGATCAGGTCAGCACAGAATGCCTGAAGTTGCCTCTAAGGCCGCGAATGGACGCCGCAGCCGCTATCCCCTTGCGGGCCTTCCCGCGTCGGAGGGAGCGCAAACGCTCTGGCACCCGCTGCCGAAGCCGGGATCTGCCTCAACCAAAGGCGGCATGCGATGCCTTCTCCTTTCACGTGGTTTCATTTTTACAGCGACATTCCTCCGCTCGAGCTCCTGTGAGCGGGCAGAGGGAGGAGCAGCGAGGACCTGACTTGGGGAAACATGAGATTTACGGGGAGACCGAGGCCCGGTACCTGTGGGGCCGCTGGGGCCGGTGGGGCCTGGGGTCAGGCGCCCACACTCAGCAGAGAAGCAAGAAGCTGGAGAAGTGGTCATGTCCAGTGAGACTTCATACACAACATGTGTGTACACACATGCACACAGAGAGACACATGCAAACACACGTGTACATGAACAAACACATGCTTACACATCTGCTTTCCCACAGCCACTGGCTCAGCCAGGACAGACTCGCTCACCCGCCCCCCCATCAGGCGGCCCACGGGATCTGCGAGGGTGAAGAAGTGCGTGATGGAGTGTGTGCTGCACGCTCACCCGCCCCCTGTCACTCACCGCGGCGAGGCCCTGACACCAGGCAGACCCCTAGCCCGGCAGCCACGCTGAGCCTTGACCAGGACTTTGCAAACACACACACGCACCCTCATACAGGTGTGCACCCACACGCATGCCCCACCGTCCTGCAGGCTTCCCTCCGAGCCTCTGAGCATAGAAGGCACGGCTGGGAATGCTGGGACACTCCTGCCTGTGTGTTTACACCACGGCCTGTCTGCAGGTCCCGCGCGCTGACCGGCCAGAGGGAGCCCATCTCAGCTCTGGGCCAGGGGACGGGGCAGTGCTCACTGCATCCCAGGCAGGGAGGCCTCTGGACGCGCCCCCTTCCTGCAGCAGGGCCAGCCACGCTGAGCATGCGTCGGCCTGCAGGAGGCGACGCGCCCCGGAGAGCTGCCCGCACTGCGGGCTCAGCAGCTGGTGGTCCTGCCTCCATCTCCCCAAAGCACATTCGCACGTGGACACCGGCCACCGGAAGGCATCTGGCTGCATCGGGCTTTCTCCCCACCAGAAACCCGAGACACAAAGGGATGAAACAAATCTGCCCGGGGCGCTGAGGGACGCCGGCCTCGGTTTCCCTTCACCGCCTTAGCGCTGGCGGTGGGCACAGCCGACCAGCCGAGCTCCTGCCCTTGCCGCCTGCATCCTGGGGAGCGACCGGCACTGCGCAGCCGCCGGTGCTGCCACTCGCCGCCCCCACACTCGGCTTGACAAGCCTCCTGCCGACCCCTGGCCACCTCGAGGGGCCTCTCCTGGGAGGAGCTGCCTCTGCGCCGGGCCCCCCCCACACACAGAGGCACGGGGTGTGTTTGCTGTTGGTCGTGGGGAACGAACACCACGCAGCCTCGGGCTGTGCTCACCTCCTGCGCACGCCCTGCTGTCCAGGTTCGCGGCTGGGATTGCAGCGAGGGGTGGCCCGGTGCTCTGCCCCTCACCTGCGGGGCGCTGGCCCCAGGCCATCAGTAACCACAGTGGCTGCAGGATCCCAGGGCAGGAACCCAGAAACGCAGCTCCTTGTGCTGCGGAGTCCTGCCCCCCTGCCCCCCTCCCCCCCACCACCACCGTCCAGGGAGGCCTGGCCCAGCTCCTCCTGCGTCGGGAGCCCCTTCAATTCCTTGCGGCCTGTCCTTCCCGAGACCTCAGAGACCCGGGGGTGTGGATTAGTGTCGCCGCAGAGGCAGGGGCAGGCCTGGCCTGTGCGCACAGCAGGCAGGCGGGGGGTGGGGGGGTCTGCCCCACGGCACCTCAGGGCCCTGCAGCCGCAGATCCCATAAGGGTGAGGGTGTCGCCAGGCTCCCCGGTGGTGGGCGGTCCTGGCCACACGGAGCTCCCTCGGGGCTGGGCGTTGTCCCTCTTCCTTATGGCTTTTTCCCTGTGCAGTCACTGCAAGATGTCCCCCTTTTTCTCAAAAAACTAAAAATAAAGCACTTATTTATTATTTTCTGAAAGATAATTGAAAGCAGCAAATTGGATATAAATGAGCGGTGACTGTGCCAAGAGGAGACGAATTCACAAGCCTCCGGCTCCATTCAGTGCGACAGTGGGCAGGTCCCCGACGGCCTCCCCTTCTCCCTTCGCCCCCAGATGTCTGTGGAGCTCCTGCTGTGAGCCGGGAACTACAGATGTGGGGGAGAGGGTCTCCCTGCAGGTCCTGGGGGCCTCGTCTGGCCCTGATGCTCCCACCCCCTCCCCAGCCCGTTTCCAACCCCCTAAACCGTCTGCCCGCCGCCTGCCTGCCTCTTCGGAAACACAGCAGCCGACTTACAACGAAGCAGCCTTTCGACCCTCTCGTGACGCGAGGTTCGCTGTCCTATGAAATAGTCATCTCCTGGAAGCACCCCTCCCTGAGAGCTCCCGGCTCCCGCCCGGGGGATGCGGGACTAGTCCCAGGGGGCGGGCGGGGAGGGGAGGGCCTGTCCTTGGGGCCAGAGCCTCCTCCTGTCGGGGGGCCTCGCCTGGCTTCCTCCGCGGCCAGAGGAGTCACGGTCCCCATGACCCTTTAGGGGGTTCAGATGCTCAGGATGGCTGGCAGCTGTGACGCAGCCGCACCCTCCCCACGATGCTTCCTGGGTGGCAGCCGCCTGCGGGGCCCGGCGAGGGAGGCCGGCCGGCATGGGTGCG